>NW_008751653.1:894546-1185917 GCF_000230625.1 Exophiala dermatitidis NIH/UT8656
TCATCATCCGAGATCTCCCCTGCTCCGGCTCCCACAACCAGCACAGAATCCCACTGGGTCGACTGGACCTCTTCCTCTGAGATTTCCCCTGCTCCTGCTCCCACCTCCACCACCGAAGCAACACATTGGTCTGACTGGACTTCTTCAGCTCCCGTGGAGACAACCTCGGTCGCTCCTGTTCCCGCCGAGACAACCAGCGCCTGGGCAGACTGGACTTCTTCCGCCGCCACCTCGGTGGCCCCGGTGGAGACTTCTTCCACCGTCTGGAACGACTGGACCTCGTCCGCAGCGACCTCGGTGGCTCCTATTGAGACATCGACGGCTCCTGCCAACTCGACCGTTTGGAACGACTGGACCAGCTCCGCTGCTCCCGTGACTTCGGCAACTTCAGTGGCTCCCATTGAGACTTCGACGGCCTCCGCCTCGTCCGTCTGGAACGACTGGTCCAGCTCTGCTGCTCCAGTGACCTCGGTGGCTCCCACTACTACTGCTCCAATCACGTCGGTCGCGCCTGCATCCACCACCTCTACCGCTCCCGTCGTCAGCACTTTCACCGGCGCTGCTGCCATGCCCACGGGTGGTTTCAAGGTTGCCGGTGCTGCTGTTGCCGTTGTGGTTGCTGCTCTGTTGTAAGGATCATCAGAGTCACAACATTTTCACTTCCGTGGGCTTTTTCCCACTCGGCCACCAGGATCAAATCACCACTTGCATGACGCACATTGGGAATATCTTGGTGCCCTTTATTTTTCCCCATTTACTCTTTTTTTTCGTTCTTGGACGAAGACTTGTTCGGGTGGAAGGCAAGGGCAGAAAGTCTGAAAGTTCCAGACTTGTCTTTCTGCACTAATACGACTGTGACATGGGTAAAACTCCCGGTGTCAGATGGGAACGGGATGGAATGGAATGGATGGAACAAAAATTTCGCGGTTGTTCTGGTATAGAACGTGTGTGTCCTTATACGGAATCTACATCATCGATATACAGTAGCATTAGTATAGCACAGCAGTGCTTGATGAATATACAAAAACATTGGAAATTATCTATCATCTCTTTGGGGATTTTTGTTTACTCGATCTTCTTTCTGCACCTGGTAAGGCTTAGATCGTAGAATGGAGGGAGAACAGGAGAACAGTCACTTTGTGAGCTTGTTAATACTTCGACTCGTACTACTCACATTCTTTCTTCCTCGCCCTGAACTGAGTAACTCAGGTAGAGGTAGAAGTGAAGAAAAGGGGACTGAATCGGCCCATCTTGGGTGACTGGTCGATCGATGTCTCAATTGGGGAGTGGCGAAGACATGAGGACAGGACGGGACACGACACGCCACGACACCACTACTCGGGGTAGGAAAGGAGGAAAGGGGGTATGGAAAGAAAGTAAGGGGATGCAAAGCCAGGTGTTGCGAACAAGTGGAGCCCCCTGTCGGCTTGTGCTGGTGGATCCGGAGAATCGCTTATGGAAAATAAAGTTCGGACTGTATCGATAGGGGTGGATATGGCATTCGTGTACATGCATACGTACATACAACGGATTCTAAGTTGGTGTGATAGGGGCTAATCGCCAAACCGAGAGCCACCTCTCTATACTGTTTGCGTGTTCATCTTTGCACGCTGACAACACGAGGCAATTCATGCCCCGTCATATTCAAAGGTCCAGCCCGACGGGTCTGGGCATCGAGCAGATAGGCTCGTCAACGTGAAATTCAAATATACAGGATGAGGCTAGATCGTTCGTGGGGCCTAATGGACACCGTAGACGTAGACACAGCAGTCTTTGTCGTCGTTATGATACTCTTTGTGCGATGAAAGTGCGCGCTCTGGATGCAGGTGGGCAGGGCAGCTCCTGGAGTTGTACCTGCGTTGCACACTGCGCCATGCTGATATTACAATACTGTTCCCCTGGGGCTTCGCTTCGTGTAACAAAGACTTCTGATATTGGCGATTACTTGCTGGGTTGACAGGCCTGGCGAACGAGGGAGAACTGCCTTATGTAGACTTGGCCTTCCTAGATAGCGCCGTGCTGGCCGCCACCGGGTGCCGTGGCCGCTCTTCTCGTAGCGGTCTCAGGCTTGGAGCCGTGCCTTCAATGGGAGGCATAGATGATGGGCATGAGCGGTAGGCCAAGCTCGAGACGTGTTATTCCGCGAACCAAGGAGGGAGTGTTCTGCTTAACACGCTGGTATAATACATCTTCGAGCCTGGATCCAGCGCAGGGCCCCTGTTTCGTGTCAAACGTTCCACGGAAAAATAGAAGCACAAATCGGGGACAGCAGCCTACTAGCAGCCTGCTAGGGAGATTCCAAGGTAGAAGCCCACACTTGCTTGATTTCCAAGCCTGCCACAAAGGTGATCCAGAAATGGGCAGACCGTAGACATGTGGTCTCACCGGAAGGACTGCATTCTTGCAACAGAGCCGGTTTCGGCGGTAATATCTTGGAGCAGTCTCATTGCTTGAAGCACAAGCTGCACTTCCTTTTTGCCAATCCAGCAGCCTACCTTGGGATTGGATCATGCTTGCTGATAGAGACAATATCGGAGATCTGTTCAAGTCACGGTGTGCCACTCCGTTTGTATTGGTTCCGATCAGTTCTCAGTCGCCGTTTATAACGCCCCCGATCCATGAATTGGCATTTTGACGCTGGAGGAAGGAAACGTAACATAGTCAACCCTCAGTACTCAGTGTGGCCCTCCGCTGCGATGATCTTCAAACAATGCTCGTAGGGGCGTCACCATGTCTTCTGGTCCACTGTGCAGTAAATCCTGGCAGGATGAGCGGGCTGTCGTAGACACCACACGTAGAATCTCAAAGCACGTGAATAGTCCCGTGCCGTTGGCGGCTCCAAGGCTCGCCGCACTGCAGTGAATACTGCCGGCGTGACTTCGCCCCTGGCTGCCAATCACAGGCACCCACCATTAATTAGCGCCAAAAAATACAAACATATCATGTTATTCCAGCCAAATTCCTTCCAACAATCTCATGTCTATCCCGGGTTCCAACCTTGGCCGTGAGAGTCGTAGCGGTACGGCTCGAGCCGAGCTAGTTGAGGCGTAAGGGTGTCCACACCAGCCATGAGACAGCTTGATCTTGGGCAAAGCCGTGAATCCTAGAGGCGGACCCCTGACCTGACAGACTCTGCGTCAATCATTCCCCCTCACCTTACCGGTGTAGCGGCAGCGTGAGACTCCAGAGGAGGATGAAGGTCCCTACCGAAAATGCGCCTCAACCGTGAGTGGCCTATGGTAGGAGTCAACCTGACGATAGCCGAAAAAAACCCATTCAACAACCGGGGGTTTCTCAGCTTCGAAGCTCATCAGCCGCAGATGAGCTTCGAAGATGAGTTTTTGCCCTTTTCGTGGACTGGGGTTCAAATCCCAGTCAGTGCGGTTTTCTTTTTTGGTCGATCACTTTTTGCACTTTGATTTGGGGCGGTGCGTGGGAGGCAGAATCACGAGACTCACCGGTCTTACACAGGGAGCCCGCCGTGATAGCAAGGGATCATGGGCATCGAATGCTCACACACTTGTACACTCGCAGACCAACCTGTCCAACCTCTACTATTCCAACGATAGAGCACATTCCCTCATTCGAGTTCTTGACTTCCTTTTCCGCATAGTGTATGCATAGCCGTCTGTCTCAGTGTTTCGTCTCCAGAGCTACTGGAGGGTTGGTGGGAGTGGATCTAGCACCCCTTCACTCTATGCAGGCAGAACCTACTGGTTCAGACAGCATGGCCTTGCTCCGGGTTCGAATAGTCCTATTATAGGGATATTGCACTTACAGTGTCACCGTTCTTCATTCAAAAAACCTTGGAATGTAGACGCCACGCTTAAATGTGTAGATGAAGTCAATTCGGCAAACCTGCCTTGCGGCGAGTCAGTTACAATCGATTTCCAATGCGATGCTAATTCCGCAGTGTCGCGCCCACGGCTCGTTGATTGCCATAGTCGCAGAAGCATGAGCAGATCTCTCAAAATGCGATTATAACAGCGAGTCGCGGGTGTAAATTCTGAATTTGTTTTGTCGCGCGCGCTTCTGTGCGTTCCGAGTACAGCCTGCCATGCCTCCCACCTCCAGAGGGCTCATGTTTTTGCGCTGCATCCGGCCTGCCTCGCGAACGCCCATCACACCCTTGCGGCGAGCGACCACAAACAACAGACCTAGCTATGGCCTTCCTGACAGAAGCCAGGTCGAGGCTCGAAAAGGAGAAATTGCACAGCAAAGGTTAGACCTGAGTCAGAAACTGGAACAAGAGCCGGAACCGAAGCAGAAGGAACACGACTCGGACCCTGAACAAGACCAGTCGGACAAACAGACAGACGACAGCCGCAAACCGTTTCTCGACTTTATCTCACCCTCCGCCCGACGGTGGATATGGCGCCTCTTCTACATTGTACCTCCGGTCGCATTTATTATTCTGGAGTTCCCTCTCGAAGTCATGTGGGTTACTGGCCCGTCCATGTCACCACTTCTCAATGTGAACTTATCACCCGAACTGCCACAGACGTCAGACGCAATTCTGGTGCAGAAGGTCATGTTTGAGAACCGGCCCATGTTCGGCCTCCGGCTCCCGAAGTTCGAATTGCAAAGAGGCCAAATCATTGTATTTTATGCACCTCACAACCCCGAGAAGCTGGCGGTGAAACGAGTCATCGGCGTCCCGGGAGACCGGGTTACGCCCCTTCCAGGATATCCGGGAGGCGACGGACCTGTCGTGATACCCTACAATCATATCTGGGTCGAAGGCGACGCCAATAATCGAGACAAGAGTATCGACTCCAACTGGTACGGGCCGATCAGTCAGAATTTGGTCATAGGATTCGTCACCATGGTCCTCAGTCCATGGTATGCTCCCACAGTTGTCAACTGGAGAGAACACGATTATCCGGCCAAAAAGAGCGGACGAGTGGAGAACGATGTGGTCCACGACGCAACCGTGGATCCGGACAAGAAGACCATGATCGAAGCCTTCAGCAATGGTGTGGCGGCAAGGGAGTTGGCCGCAATCAGAAGGAACAGAAACGAGCTTCCCACGCTCATGAGAGATTCGCAGAAATTCCAGAAGCTTCGGACCATGTACGCCCATGCAAAGTTCGAGTTGGAACAGGATAATCCCGACTCCAGGGAGATCGCGCAAGGCCTGGTCAACGAACTAGAGGCTGCGTTTGAGGCGGTCGGGCTCTCGAGGGAGGGTAAGCCGCTTCCACCGGCGTTGAAAGGAAGCATCGAGCCTTCTGGAGCCGGAGATGACGGTCAAGTCAGTGACCAGTCGCTGAAGCAAAAGAAGCTCAAGGAGTATCTTGAAAGACAGAAGAAAGAACCGGCAGATGTCCGAAATGACAGTCCTGGGTGCCTCAACTTGGGCGCTGCATAGAACGAAAACAATTCTGTCAATCACCATATGGATTTGCATTGATGGACTGTGAAGTGCATAGCGACCGGCGTTGAAGGGTATACGCAATTGGGCGTAGCTAGCAAGATGTTAGTTTTACTACTGGCAGACGACACGGATGCAGATAGACTGTTGGAATCTACGGATGCGCAGGCAGGTTTGAGGCTCTCTACCCAGATGAAGCGGCATCATAATCTGATTCCAAACGGACTTAACTCATTTTATGTTTCATGAATTTCGTGTTTGTTGTTATTTCAACGGCCCTTTGCAATTCATCGTCAGAAGGGCGGCCTGTCTGGCATCACGCGGCTTGCTCTTTTTCAGATACAGGCCACCGTACACCCTCCAGCATTAGTCACTGTACAAGCTATGCTTGAAGCCTACCACTTGGCATCCTTGCTGGCCAGGAAAGTCTTCAAGATAACCACCCTCTGTTCCAACGCGGAGACCCACGTTTCCAATGCCTGCTTGGTCGCCTCTGGATCCGCCCCCTCGCCAGTCAGCCGGGCATAAAAGTCCTTTCTGTATGGTGTTGCGCTCATAGCGGCACTGAAAATCGGCTTCACCAGAAACCCATGGTATGGAGCCAATGTGTTCTTGTAGCTTGCTCTGAATCCATCGGCCAACTCCTTTGCTGGCTTCTGTTCTGTGACCGAAACAGATGCATTGTTGGTGAGATCCGCCCTCAAAGCCTGTGCTGTGAAGTCCAACCCCCGCACCAACCATAGTAGTCCTTCCGTGGCCTTGTGGGATTTCGAGGCCAACTCGTTCTTCGCCAGGGATTGAAGCGTTTGCGACCCTTCAGGAGCGGCCTTCTGCCTCTCCCTGACTTTGTTTATGTTCCCTGTCATATCGTTCTTGACCGGGGTGAAGGCTACCGAGCCCAAGAGGTCGAAGAGCGTGGTTGTCGCCTCGGATGCGTCGAGAAACTCTGTGGTCGAGATGCCATCGTCCGGGCCAATGGGCACGTCTTGGAAGTGCACTTTGTGAGTATCGAACCAGGTCTTGCCGGCAGGGATCTGAGACGCGGACATTTTGGGTTTGCAGGGAGAAAGCTACACAAGTAGTCTGGATCGTCTGAGAGTGAAGGTACAATCAGGAACTTGAATGTCTGACACAGTGGCTATGGAGAGAGTGGAAAGACAAAGATGCCTGCCGTGTTAGGGGGGGTCACGGTGTTTCTTCTGTCGAGGGGCTTCGTTGACAGCAGCGCAAACAGGGCAAACAAGGAAAACAGTGCAAAAATTTCCAGCCTTGGCCGTTGACGTCATGCGGCAGGGAAACTTTGCAGGCACTGACACCAGCCACTGCTCTGCAGCGCCAGGCAACGCGTTGCAACTGGACTCCTGGAGTCAGTCGAACCAATATCAGAAAACCAGCAGTGCTGAGCTCGTGTCGCACTGAACCGGGTTTCGACATGCACTTGGTCGGCGACACCATGTTATGACAGCCGCCTTTACCTTCGTACCATGTCCACCTCTCGGGTAATGCCCGTGGGAAGCTCGACCACCCGTGGCCATGACGCCAATGCTCTCGACCCGGACTCGTACACGGCCCACCGTCTCAAGCATGCCTTTCCCGAACATTTGCATCTCACCTCCCGCCGGTTCTTCATTGGTCCTATACCTGAAGGATGGCTCAACAGCAACAGAAAGTCTTGGTACAAGCGGAGGTTGGAGTTGAGTTCATATTCCTCAAGACAGCAAAGCTTCCGGGCTGCTGCAGATGGCGGTGCTCACCACAGGACCCTGACTGGTCTGGATGGTCCCTCAACCGCGGCGAGAATGAGCTTCAGCTTCCCTCAGCCAGAGGACGTCTATGATGCCGCTTCTAGTGCTGAGGACTCATCGGCCGCTGAGGAGGTAGATGATGAACCCCAAGTCAATGAGGCACGAAATGTGGAGCCTATTTCGACAAACGAGATACCTCTTATAGTGGGGATTGAAGACCAGGACGAGGAAGGTAACCGGGTACCGAAAGCCCTGCCTATTCCCGCCGACACTGGACTTGATGGGACGAGTGAGCACAGGGGAGGAGTCAGGTTTGCACGGTCACCCAAGCCAGACTCTTTCAAGACTGCACAGGAGCATCTGGGAGGCTCCTCCTCCAAATCAGTTACTCCATTACACAGGTACGAGCACCCAGATCAACCCACCGACCCCGATAGCGATCCAGAAGAGCCGCCGTCGAACCGGGGCTCTTTTGACCCGTCTGGGGCCACGCAGGAGGATATTGAGACAAGTTCCAGAACAGCTTTGCTGGCTCCAGAGGGCGAGGGACTTCATGATAGGTCCCTTCAACAACACGACCCTGCCCCTCTCCAAGATGAGAGTACATATCAATTGGTGAGGTCGAATACCGGCGTTAGATTCAAAATCTCCGAAGAAGTCCACCAGAGACGGCATCGGATTGAGACTAAAGCTTCACGGGCCAAACATCGAGTCAAAAGACTTCGACGGGACATGCTGCGGGAAGGGACCATTGTCAAGATGGAAAGAATGTTGGTCAGATGCGAAATCACCAAGAACCAAGTTCCGGACGAATTCGATGAGAATGAAAGTCTGAAAATTGAGAGTAGGGTGGTCGAAAAGTGGCGGGAATTCGTTGTCGTTGCCAGAAAAAGTAAGAAGCAGGATGATGTCGACTTCAGGCTCCAAATCTACAAAACGCGAGTCATCCCGGAGATCGAAGATGAAAAGACGAAGAAAAAGCCTCTACATGAAGTAAAGCTGGATCCAAAGACCACCCGCGTGAACTTGTATTCATCACTAGACAAGACAGTGGTCATCTGGCATCCGTACAAGGCAGGTACCAGAATCTTTGTCATGAGACCGATCTCAACGGCGCATTCGGTCGAATGGTATACATTCCTCCGAGACGCTCTTGGATGGCAAAGGCCGGATACGTTGCACGTCAACGTACCAGATCTGGATGTCGTGCTAAAGCTAGAAAAGCCGTTTGAAGGCCTGGAGGCTGCTGGATTGAATGCCACGGATGAGGAGACGGCAATCGCTAGGACCGTTGCTGCGGAAAGGGCTGTCGCTGGTGAAATCATATCTCAATGTATGAATATGCTAAGACGCGACCGTGAATGGTCCAGCGTGATCAAGCTGTGGCAGGAAACCGCAAAAATGGGACTGGCTTGGAAAAGATACGACCGACTTGAATGGGTCTACGGAGTCCACGAGCAGAAAATGTACGGTTCAATGGCTATGGAACATTCCCACGATCTCGAACTTCGTCCGAAAAAGCATTATCCGACATCTGCCCGCGGCAGGAAGGGAAAGCTACATGAGGAACCGCCTCCCATCGAGGGCTTCTTGATTCGCCTGACCTCACAAAAAGGGGCTCATCAGCGGCTAGGCAAGGCATTTTTTAAGCGATTATATTTCTCGACCCACAGCCAGTACCTGATGTTCAACCGGCCTGCAAAGGCAACACCACCCCATCCACCGCGTCTTGCGACAATCGGCGGGAACACTGTCCCTTCAGCCCGCGAAATCGTTGAGAAGACACCGTTGATGTATGATATCGAGCCATATAAGCTGCATAACGATGGAATCTCATGGCTATCATCCGGAAATCCTGCAACCGTCCGCAGTCATGACCGTGAGGCTGTTGAAGAAGCTCGACGGAATGTGGCAAACGTTTTGGAGTCTGATGGCCTTATCAACATGTGTTACATACGCCAGGTCCGTGTCATTAAATGGGGAGCATCTCCTGCCGATGACAACCTTGAGGAGGGTTCAAGCTCGGACGTTGACTTCCACCAAAATGTCCCTGACACACGGGGAGAGGATGGCGCTACCAAACAGATCGATGACGATCGTGTCTTTGAGATACTTCTGGACAATGGATTGGTTATTCGTCTGCAAGCATATTCCAAGAAGACCCGCGATGAATGGATTTCTCGATTGAAGAAGCTGGTGAAGTACTGGAAATTGCGAATGGCCGCTGAAATGGACACATACAAGGCAGTGCGAAAGGCCAACCTTGCGGAACTCAACATCGACGAAGAACTCGAAGCCATCATCGGTCAGTATGCCAAGAAGTGGGAGGTCAGCCGAAGCGAAGCAAGTCCGGAACTCTATAATCTGTGCGGCATAAGTAGCTGCCGGAGCATCACGATGTCTGGTTCCCTGTATCTGAAGCCGCACCGCCGGGCGGCCTTCCACCGCAGCCAGGTCATTCTATGTGGTGGGAAACTGCTCATTTACCAGGCCACCGTGCGCAAGTCCACGGGCGCACAAGTGCGACACATCCATCAGGAGAAGCAGCAGGTTGTCGACCTGAAGGACTGTTATGTCTACAGTGGCTTGATTGTCGAGGATGACCTGCTTTATCAGAACACCACCTTCGATGCCAACCATCCTGGTATGGCCAGCCTGCCACGCGTGTATCTCGATGATGGATGGACCAGCGCGGACGTCGACGTCATGACTTGTTTTGTGGTTTGGATGAACCGGAAGAAGGGATGGTTCCGAACGGCAGCCGCGGTTGCGGAAGAACAAACCCAGCCTCAGTCCCAACCACAATCTGATGGCCCTGTTGACGTTACCACCGAGTCAAACACGAAGAACAGCGCCGGAGGGAGCAGAGGAAACACGAGAGCCAAGCTACGTAGGGTCGGGCAGTTGGGCGTCCCCGGCCGTGGAATGGTCTTCAAGTGTCGAAGTCGCGCCGAAAGGGACCATTGGGTACTCAGCGTTGCGAGTGAGATTGAGCGTGTCATGGAACAGGAGGCCCAAAACATGGGCGACCAGGGAGAATTCCGGTTCGACAAATAAGTCCGACATGATATATCACCAGGCTCAGCATTCAAGGGTACTTCAAGTTTGTGATTATGCACTGGTGCACAATGGAGGGTGCCCTGAGGTGGGAAACGGCAAAAGTGGAGGGCTAGTTAATGCAGGGCTAGTTAAATGTCCTATCTGATACTGTGTATTCTTATTGTATGTGCGGGCGGAGCTAGGAAACTATGGCAATACTGTTGTTTGTTGATTTGTTTTGTAGGCGTTTTGATCTGTGAAAAGTCTCTTACAGGAAGGGGGTGTAGATGCATACCTCGGTACAATCCAAGGATGGGGAAAAGAGTGGCCCGAACCGGCCAGAATTACCATTGTGATCTACAGTACAGGAGCCAGTAACTTATGCATATGATGCTGGTGAGACCCTTATCTGATGCGACGCAACCGTTCCGGCCTGCCGCTACTAGTACTGTACAACTTGTATGTACCTAGATTCTTGTTGATGAATGCAGCAGGCAACAAGACAGCCTGACATGTGACTGGAGGCAAGGCTCGCGCTAGTGCTGTCACGTGCCAGCCTTGCTCGTATTGTCCGCCTTTTCATTGGCAGGTGCCAAACACTTGGCGGAAATGCTGCATCACTTGCATCCCAAACAGGCATTGCACTGCAGGCTCAACTTGAAGGTGACGCCCGACGATGCCTATCATTCTTCAGTTCTACTAGACTAAATAAACCTGCCATCTTCACCTGCGCTACAACATTCACGTCACAACGAACTTCGGCGACAAAGGTGCTGTAGAGGCATTACAAAGATATCAGTCAAATTTGTAGCGTCGGCTTTTTGTGAACTGTCACTCAGCATGAGGGCCAGTCTCTCGGATCAAGCTACCCAAACATTGTGAGCGCGATGCAAATTTTAGTCAACTGGATCTGGTCTCAGTTCGGTCCGTCTTTGGGGCGGGTCGCCATCATCCAGTCTAGACGTTTCGGAGAGGTAGACAACTATGGCGCCGCCACAGGGACAAGCGTCCTATAAGAAACAACCCGGCGTACTGGCCATCTCAAAAGACCGCAAGTCGGTATCATGGACTCCAGCACAACCACCCGACGCGGCTCCGGCGTTGGTGATATCCGCAGCGAACATTACCAACCTCCAACAGACGCCTGAATCGAGTGCCAAAGTGATGTTAAAGATATTCGCGCAGCTTCCCGGTCAAGCGGAACCGGTGGCTCACGTCTTCACATTTACATCTCCCAAAAATGCTAGAGGTGAGGCTAACGCCATCAAAGACGCTTTGGCAAGCTCCATCCAGGCACAGAAGGCGGCTCAGACTGCGGCGGCGGCGACCCCTCCCTCAGCAAATGGGGGAACCAGCAACTCATGGGAGGATGACGAGCGGTTAATCACAGACGTCAAACTACAGCAGTCATTAATGCAGGAAGCCCCGAACCTGCAGAGGACATTCATTCAAGCTCTTAGCCTCAAGCCTGAGTCGATATCGGTGACGCAGTTCACTCAACAATTCTGGTCCTCCCGTGTCCATCTTCTACGTGCCCACGCCATTGCTCAAAGCCAAGGCCGAGGCAAATACAACGTGTTCTCCGAATTACGTCGCGAGGATGGAGGAACCAAGCTCAGCTTGACGCAAGATCATGTGCGCGCCATCTTCGAGCAGTATCCTGTCATGAGGACCATCTACGATCGGGTTGTTCCCCACCGATGCAAAGATGACACGGAATTCTGGTCGCGCTTCTTCCAGAGTCAGCTGTACATGAAACTTCGCGGTCTCAAGTTCGATCCGACAAAAGAATCTCGAGACAAGTACCTCGACACGGACGAGTTTCTTAACCACCCCGAATTGACCGGACTTCGACCGACGTCAACCGAACTGCACATACCCAAATTTATCGATTTGGAAGGGAACGAAGAAAATCACAGTCAGCGCAAGGGCAATCGCCCGGACGGCGAGCTTCGACCCACAGCGCTGGATAGGGCGCCTATCATTCGTAAGTTGAACGCCTTGAGCGAGAAGTTGATGGCCTCCGTCCGGCCAGCGGACGTCGATGCCTCAGCCCCTATTGGTATGTCAGAAGCAGAGTACGAGAGGCTTCGCCTCCGCGATCTGTCAGGCGACCCAGAACAACATCGGATTATTCTGAACATCCGGGACCAAAGCCGTTTCTTCTCTGACAACAACCGATCTTCCACGGACGACAACAACCCGTTTCGTGGCCTCAACCCAACCGCAGCCATTCAAAATGTTTACAACGACATCGCAAGCCACTTCCCGCTGCCGGGAACTGGCGTGATCCCCATTGAGGCCAACGACGCCACGGACGATGACGAGATGGACGAAGACTCTGCCGGGGCACGGCCCGAATCAGGGTCGTCTGCTGCCATGAAGCACATCATGTCTCTGGTCCAAGCACACCGTGACCAGACGAAACAGATCCCCATCGCCTCGGGACTAAGCACGGCCATCTACGACCGGCTGACGCTGACGCATGCCACGACCATCGAGTTCCTGCGACAATTCTGGAATGCATTCTTGTCGGGCGACCCAGCTCGCGCGAACCAAGTGGCTTCACTAGTTGAAAGCTTGAACAGGGCGCTCGACCGCATCAATATCATTGCCGATGATGCAGAGAAGGAGAGACAGGAGCATATCCGAGCCCAGGAGCGCAGTCTTGAAGAACGGTTCCGCAAGACCGGACGCAGACATCGTTTGGATCACAGCGCCATTCAGGGCGGCGGCAACGTCGTCAGGGAGCTGCTTGGCCCCGTCATCAAGAGTCTGGCCAACGTCGTCGACAGGTACAAGCAGGCTTTTGAGGAACAATCCAAAGGCATGAGCCAAGGATGAATAACACCATGTGTATGCCCTAGACTCAGGCGGGGGAGATTGCATATGCCACTGAAAAGATAGCAACTCTAAACCCGCGCTTTCAAAAAGCCACGATCTTTGCCAATTGACGTGCCGGGCGCGGGACCTAAGGGAGGCACAGCAAAATTAGCCTTGCTCCGATGATCATGGCATCCTTCATTGGCCTTTTTGTTCCCATCCAATGCAGTCAGTGACTCAGTGGTGGGTTGGTGGGTGATGTTTTGGTTTCCGTCTACTTTGCAATAGTACGAGAAGTCTCGGTCACACATTACCTGGGCAGTGAGCGGAGTGAAGCGAACGTTGGAAACACCGCAATCGATCTCGTCGTTGCGTCGGTGGCTATCTACGCTCGTTTGATGCATAGGCAGTCTTGGCTACTTTGCACACTCCCATGGGTCAGGTGTCGATCGATCAAGGCTGTGATCAGGCCGGACCAAACCGCACTGCAGAGTTTTCTCTTGGACAGTTGAATTGTCACCGTGAGTGGTAGGGGACAGAGGGCAATTGGCTATCTCAGAAGAAGAGAACATTGAAGCAAAATGTAAGAACAATGTATCCTGCGACAGTACCAGGTTGGCGTGTAACGGGTCGAAGATGCTTAGTGTACTGGTAGATAGATTGGTCTAGTACGGGATTTGGAATAAACGTAGCATGCTATGGAGTATGGACACGGGCACGGGCACGGACACGGGAAGAAAGAAAGGGAGCTGAGCCAATGCTCGCAATGAAAAGAAGCATTGTCACGAATGGACTGGATAAGATTGACTTCTGTAGTACCTCTAGCTTGCGTACCAGGGTAGCCTGGTGCTATACAGCCCGATACACACGTTTCCTTTCAAGTTCGTCTTCAGCCGACTCACGATCCGGCGAGCCGCTTCGACGAACTTGGACCTCCGAATCAGGCTTCTTCAAGTTGGCCTTCTCAGGCAACGTTGCAAACACAGCCCACACAACCAGCGTCAACGCAGCCAGTGCCCCAATGACGTTGAGCAACTGTTGAATGCCCAGCCTGTCGGCCACGACGCCGACTGCATACGGGGCGATTCCCGCGCCGATCTGGCCCAACGCCGACACGGCCGCCACCGCCCCGACCTGTGCAGCGGGTGGTACCGGTAATTTGGACGACAACAACAAAATGGCCGACGGGAACATGGGTCCACAGACGAGGCCGCTCCCGACCAGAAGAACGAGCGAAGCCGTGACATTGGCATGTGTGGTCCCAGTGGTCAAGATTCGAAACAGGACTTGTAGAACCATCAACACTACCAGGTAGCCTGCCACGGCCAGTTTGATGCTGATGAATCCTGACAGAGGGCCCAGAATGAATCGCCCGGATGCCATGCCGATCCAGAACATGGATGTGGCGAGCGACGAGGTGGTGGGGTCGGTGTGTCGAGCGCGCTGCATGAAGACGGCGATCCAGTCGGTGAAACAAGCTGGGTGCTACGTTAGTGATATGACATGACATGACATGACATGATCTTTGATCCTTCGTTTCGGGGGATGTGATGAAGTGCAGCATCCGTCTGCTGACAGTGATCTTGGTCTTGGTCTTACCTTCAAGTCCGACGTAGAAGAAGCAAAAGGCTCCGCAAATCCAGGTTGCTCGATGGCGCAGAGCATTGTTGGTTTTGAGATGGCCAGTTTGTTGGAGTTCAAGTTCCTGCTCCTTAGGGCTTTCGCTTCTTGGAACGGCATGGTCCAGACGAAACGCCAGGACGAGGACCACGAGCTCCACTAGGAGGAGGACACCCTTTTTAACTGTCAACAAATAGATGCAGTGGGAGGTGGAGGTGATTGTGGTTGTTGTTGTGATGGTGGTGGTGGTCAACTTAACTTACAGTCATTCGATAGAATTCGTACCATTCATGGACGTTCTTCAACATCAGATTCGCCAGCACCGGACCCAAAATCGACCCGACAGAGTACGAGCCGTGCATGAAGCCCTGGACAACACTGGCATAGGGCACGTTAGCTGCCCAGGCACAGAACCCGGCGTCAGACAGACCCGTGCCAAATCCCATCAAGAAGTATCCCGTCAGGGCGATGCTGAACGGAGGCCCTGTGGCCAGGATTCCCATGGCAAGAAAGCGGAATGCTGGCGACAGAAATGCAATTCCTCGACGACCAAGGTGGCCATGGACGTGGTCGGCGAAGAC
The DNA here is from genome assembly GCF_000230625.1 of Exophiala dermatitidis NIH/UT8656. Taxonomy (NCBI): domain Eukaryota; kingdom Fungi; phylum Ascomycota; class Eurotiomycetes; order Chaetothyriales; family Herpotrichiellaceae; genus Exophiala; species Exophiala dermatitidis. The sequence continues at coordinate 909,729 of NW_008751653.1, forward strand.
GCTTGCGCACACGTAGCCTGTCACGCCGGTGGGGAAGATGAGTGCCGTCGTACCATCCTTGACATGGTAGAATGTGCTGATCTAGTACGCGTAGGCATGGTTAAATGTCGGCGCAATGGTGGACGAACTCGGCTATGATAGCGAAAAGGAAAAACCGACTCACATCAGGCAATAGTACCTATTTATATCATGTCAGCCAGACGATATCAAAAAGCAACAAACGGCATGTTGCACACTGGACTGGTACTCACACCGATCCCTGTCACAACGACCCCACACACCAGGAAATTCGACATGACGGCCACGAGCCTGAGTATCGAAAAGGCATAGTGCTCCGAGGCGGCGTGACCGTGCTCATGCTCAGGATTCTTGATACTGTCCTGGGTGTTTGGCGAATTCGGTGTCCGACCGCACGTGGCGGTTGGGAGTAGAAGCGGTCTTTGCTCTGGTTCTTGTGCATGCGATAACAATGCGTTTCCCATCATGGTGTTGAAGATTCGAGGAATGTCTCTACACGATATATCCATCCAGGGGTGAGTGAGTGAGCCGACTTCTCCCTACCACAACGGCAGGACAGTACTTCCGCCAGGTCCTGGTATGGTATTCCCAGACAATCCAGGGTCTGGTTATACTACCTCGGATCCCCGAGCAGGGAAAACAAACCCGAAGTTAAAGAGCTACCTGTACGTCGACGTCGACTCCGTATCAGCATAATAGTCGCGAACGACGCCATGACATCAACTGCTATGATCAACATCATTGGTGTTGGTGTTGGTGTTCAAGTTGGCTTAGGCCGTGGCGGCGCATTTCTCCGGATGGACAATGCAAGGCTGCCGATAAGGTCCAAGCGAACATCTCGAGGCGAACCAACCACAACACCAGTCCAATCTCTCTTCCGGCATGACGACAGCCTTGATCGAACCTTTGGGTGGGTACTTGTACTACTAGTATGCAAGCAAACAAATGTTCAAAAAGGTATGCAAACATGAATTTGATACTGCTAGTATCTCGTACACAGAGTATAAAAATATAATATAGAATGTGTTATATATGTTCATCTACAATTTTGCCCCTTGGCTCTCTCTGTACCGTTTTCTCTCCAACTGCTTCAACTCGGCCCTCTTGATCTTGCCACTGATGGTCTTTGGCAAGAAACTGGCGGGCACAAATTCGATTTTCCTCGGATACTTGTAGGGGGCGGCGTTCTCCTTACAAAACTCCTGCAGCTCCTTGATGAGGGCGTCGTGAACCTGGCTGGACGAAGCGACTTTTGAAGCGGCGGCGTCAGTTAGTACGACGAATGCTTTGACGACCTCGTCGCGTTGCGGGTCCGGCGAGGCCACGACGGCGGATTCGACCACCGCCGGGTGTAGTTTGAGGGTGGATTCGACTTCGAAGGGACCTACAATGAACGGGTTGCGGTGGTTAGCTGGGCTAGGCAAGGCAATATAGGGGCAATCCCATGTCTTTTATGTTGTTGAATCACCTAGGGGTTATTCGACTTACCAATTCGGTAACCACTGGAATTAATAACATCGTCGCTCCGGCCGACGAACCAGAAATAGCCGTCCTTGTCACGACTGGCACGGTCGCCGGTGATAAAGTATTTGCGACCATTGGCAAAGCGGCGGATTTTGTTGTCCAGCTTGCCGGTCTTTTTATCAATGTACCCCTCAAAAATGCCAAAGAAGGACGACTCTTTGTCGTCAGACACGGCAATGGCGATATCACCTTCCTCGTCGTCCTTTGTGACGTTGCCGTCCGGGTCGATGACGGTCAAGGGGACCCCAGGGAGGGGTTTGCCCATGCTCCCGGGTTTGACGGGGTTTTGTTTCTGGTTGGCACACACCACCACGGTCTCGGTCTGGCCGTAGCCGTCGAAGATCTCAATGCCGCCAGTCATGTCCTTCCAGACCCGGATGACGGATTCGTTGAGCGGCTCCCCAGCGCCGCAGCAGTGGACCAGGGCGCGCGGACGGCCTTCCGGGCTAGCGAAGAACCGGCGACTTTCGTCCAGCACCAGCTGCCGGTACACGGTGGGCGGGGCACACAGGGTGGTGATGGGGAACTTGTGCAAGACCTCCAGGGTACGGCGGGGATTGAAGGTCAGCCGGTCGTCGTGCACAAACAGCGTGGCGCCACAGTTCCACGACGAGAAGAACGACCACGCCGCTTTCGCCCATCCTTGCTCCGATAGGTTCCAGTATACCTTGCCCCGGGACAGTTGGAGCCAGTGCATCCCCGTCAGCGCGTGCGCCAGCGGATACGACGTCTGCGTGTGCAGCACCATCTTGGGCGGACCCGTCGTGCCAGATGTGAAGAAGATCAAGGCCGGAGATGTCGCCTTGAGCGTGCTGGGCACGTCGACCATAGAATTCGCGGGGACTTTCGCCAGTTCGCCATGGTAGCCTACCACTCCTTTCGCCAACGGTTTGTTGTTGTCTTCAAGCTGTACAATCACCCGCAGTTTCGGACACTTGTCTTTTACCTTCAGGCATTTGGCAACTGACGTCTCGTCACCTATAAACGCCGCCGCGTCCGAAACCTGCAGCCGGTACTCAATGTCCTTGTCCACCAGCAGCGTCGTGCAGGGACACAGCACAATTCCGGCCCGCAGACACGCCGTCGCAATCTCCCACCATTCCGGAACCCGTGGCGCAATAATGATCACAATGTCGCCCTGCTTGAGACCTAATGACTGCAGCAGCGTAGCCACCCGGTGCGATCGCTCCGAAAAGTGCCGGTATGTGAATTGCTTCGAGGTCGTCAGGTGCTGGTCCGTCCAGTACAGCGCTACCTGTGAGGCATCCTTGGCCGCCCAGTAATCGACCACGTCGCGCGCAAAGTTGAATGATTCCGGTCGCCGCAGTGGTGACACCGGCACCGATGCGACGGCGTCGTCGTGGGAGGAGGAAGATTTGTTGGTCGTCGTCATGCCGAGGTTGGAATGCCGATCTTTGGCCGGGGAAGGGGGCAGAAAACCCGGGGGAGGAAAACCGGGGTCGGGGTGTTTGTCAAAGGTTACGTTGTACAGTACGTACGGGGTATCAATAACACAGCACTGCAAAGAGAAATGAAGATATAGAAGTAGAATCTGAGAGAAAGGCTGCCGAGGCTGGGTCTGTTATTATAGGTAGTAATAATACTGTAGTACTATTGAACCCTTGAACGTCTGTTGCCAGTGATGGTGCTGGGGCTGCACTCCGCGGGCGCCGCTTTGTCTCCCGCAAGGCTGGGGCTAAGGGGCCGCCGGTGGTCCTGCGCTGCCACCGCTGTGCGGTGCTAACTATTGACGAGAGGGACCGGCAGCTAACCGGACCCGGGGTTGATGCGGGGAGATTCTGGGTGAACCACTTGGGCGATGGCCCCGTCGCTTAAAGAACAGTGTGTCAGTACCAGTAACTGGCTGAGAACCGCCGGCTCCCCGGGCTTGCGGTTCATCAACCTTTGCACCTTATAGCACCGCCAGTGGCATATTCCCTACAATGAACACGATCGGCTGAACAGCCAGCGTCGGGTACCATTCATTATTGGTGAACCCACGGTAATCTTCCCGTCCCCACACTTCTGGTCAAGCCCACGCGTTGTACCTACAGTGTTGTAAGTTTCGGATCCGTACTATATCATGGAACCTACCTTATTTTCCTACCTGGTAGGTAGTTGAATATACCACGACTGTACGTTGCTGTTCGACATTACGGGTTCCTGTCTAAGACAGCCTCAGCCTATAAACAGAACGGTGATTAGAGCAACTCTTGGAGACCATGCCTAGCTATCATTCAAGTGCTCCAGCTGGTGACAAACACCAGCACCGAACGCGGCGCTACAGAGTATTATGACAACTTTGTCCGGACAAGAAGGCAGAGGTATGCTGGTGGAACCGCTGTCATCCAATTGCTACCTGTTGTACCTTTTGTTTGTGCATTCGCCGAACTATCCACGCCGGGCACAAATCATTTCATGGCCATATTAAGTATTACACTCTGGCACGCCGTACCATTCACTTCAAGTTCCATAACAACACCGAAATAATCCTGCACCTGGGTATCATGGCGATGACCATACAATTATTCGGTCCATCGCAAACCATCATGTCACTCATTCATCCTTGCGGTTCGTTCGACGACAAACGAGGCTTTTTGGTAGGTCGCTGCTCTTCTTGTTCATGTTTCTGCTCCTGGTCCTCCTGCTGCTGCTCCCGCTCTCGCTCTTGACCCCGGTCATTGACTGCTTTTAACTGCATCTGTAACTCCTCCACTTTCCGCTTCAACTCATCTCGTTCTCGAATGGCTCTGTCGCGCTCCTTGCGAATGTTATTCTCGTTGTCGGAATATACCATCGTGATGACTTCCAGTTCCGACACTCGGGTTCGAAGGTTGGTGTTGGCAGCCACAAGCTGCTCATAGGTCATGGGTTGTTCAGGATGTCGCTCGTTGTTGAGCGAGGCGGCGTTCGGCGAGGGTTGGTTGATGGGGGGAAGGGAAGGAGAGCCGTTGGTGAAATGATGATCAGTTGTAGCAGCTACGCCGTCGAACAGGTGTTGTGGTGCGATGTTAGGATCATGATGGGCACCGGGCGTTCCTGTCCGTGAGATGGGTGAATGCGACCGATCAGAGGCTACCGAAGCGGCCATCTGTGAGACGCGCCGGTGCGCATTGGTCCCATTTGGGGGTGTGGTAAGATCCGACTGTGCGGCCGGAAGGCCATTGTGGGCAGGAAGGCCATTTTGGTCCAACTTGCAACATATCAGCCCTGGCACTGGCGCCCGCGAACTTCGCGACACAACTTACCTTCTTTTTAGGACCTTGATTGGATGTCTTGACTCGATTGCGACTCTTGATGACATCCGTCTTGAGACTGATCGGCCGAGGGCGGCCGTGAAGTTTGAGGAAAAGTCCGCAGGCGTTGCAAAGAACAGAACCGGCTTCGTCGCGTCGCCATAACGGCGTAGTAGAAGTCTGACAATTTTGACATACAGGCTGTGAAAAGGGTAGATTATGGTCAGTCCCAGTCAACGATGCAGCCATGGTTGGCTGGCGTGGCGGGAGAGAAGAAGGGACAAAAAGTAAGGGAGGAATCAGTTATCGATTGTGATATAGTGATAAGGTAACGACTCCGATATGCGATTGCGATTGCAAAGGGCCAGACACAGCGATAAGATAAAGAAGTGCGAGAAGTTGAAGCTGCGGACATGGACGGCCAATGCGTGCGATAAAAGATAAGCAGCCCGAATTATGATCCGCGGCTGGGTCAATCAGCGTGCAGCGCAGTGCCTGTGTGGCTGACCGATTCGTGGCTGACTCAGGCTGGACTTCCAAATCGAATTCAACGCTGGTCTCGTGACTGTGGCTTGGCGCTCAACTGCGCTTCGACGTTCCGAGAGTCCACTGCCGCTGGCAGATACCGTATGACTTGTGATTGAAGTGGCAGGTAGAAACGGAACGGTGTCTTTAACCACAGGTATTTCATCGCAAGGGGATCCTCCATCTCACAGTGTTCGTGGAAATGACTATACGTACCGGTGTATTCCCTGCGATCCCGGGTGTCGGAACCGCTGCCATCATGCTGTTATAACCCATAGGCGTTGGTGATGCATAGCTGCCTGAGAAGACCCTATGATATAAAGTCCCGAGGTCAGTATAACGTCCCCCTGCTTCTGCTACAAATGTCCTTGCAAAAACAGCGTACCTGATCGGCGGGGCGGACCCGGCGAGCGACGTCAGTGTCGCCAGGCCTGGCAAGGCTGGTCGTGGCTCTGAGTGGTATTGTCTGCCAGCATTGTCACTCGAACTTCGTGGGGGAATTTCGTGGCCGCGCAAGAAGAGATCGCCCGTCCCAGGGAGACTGGTCGAGGACGGTCGTGTAATGTTCCCGCCGAAGCCCCCCGACTGCGGTAGGGGCGAAGGCGCTCGCTGGTAATCCCTGCTCGACGGGTGATATTCTCGAAGCCTCGAGTCGTGTACTGGCGTGGACGGTGGTCGGTATGAAGGGTCAAAGGGCGGTGCCCGGAAGAGCGGGGGAGCGACTGCGGAAGCCGTGTTCGATGTCTTCGAGACCTGACCGTGGTCTCAGCGGAAAGATGAAGCGGGCGGAGGTGATTATTGTGAGTCGAAGAACAGAATTATATCAAGCTGATGCAGAAAAAGAATGCCGCCGACAACCAGGCGCGAAAAGAAGAAACAATTACAAGGCACTTTTAGAAAGGAGTGGACGTCTCGCAAGACTGATCAGTGAGGGTACAGAGAACGGTTATCGAGTATCGAGTATCGAGTATCGATAGGCGGGAAGTCCGCGGGTTTTGCTTGTACCCAATACGGATTCATCCTAGGGCAAGGAGAATATTGGTCCCGCCCGTCAGGCTAAGTGGCGATGTCTAATTGCGCCGTGGTTAAGCTGAGACGCGTCTGTCGATATGTGGACTTCCTGACGTTGTACAAGAGTTAGAGCAATCCGGGGCCCAGTTTGCCAGGCCAGTTGGATATCTGGTCATGCATTGGTGTGCCCACGACTGATATCATGACTAGTACAACGTTCAAAATTCCTGAAGGCGACATGAACATAAATCAGTATAACTGGTTATCAGGCTCGAACTGCGATCCGTAGTTGGCGCTGATTCGGCGCTTCGCAAACCTGGGGAAGCAAAAGAAATTGTCTAATCTCGCGGTGGGGATCGGGCTACCGAAAAGTACGCCTCCCTTTTTTTCTCACCGCGGCTGTGCTATCACAGAAGGCCCCATCAGTCTAGTCTATCGGATGAATCGACGGGGTTTCTACGCGCTCGTCAATCGATAATTGACGGGCAGCGATGGACGCTGGGCGATTGCACAAGAGTCGTGTATGCGTCAAATTTGGAGAATGGCAGTACAAGATGATTCCGTTAAGCCATTATGGCAGCTGTCACGATTAACAGTTATCTCTCCCGCGATGCTAGTCAGCTCGAGATAGACCTGACATAAGAGCCTCACAATCTTACACGGCGTTCACCCCTGAAATAAAGTGGCCATGAGGCCTGTCACGCGTCAACGTAGATCAAGGCCCCGTGTCCCGAGATTGACAGCCGCGTCTTTCTCGAACGCGATAAGATTTGGACCCGGATTGGCGCCACAGCTGTGGCTGGTAGGTGTGGCTTTGATCTCACGCATCGCAGACTACTCAAGGCTGGCATTACTGTACAACGAAAGAGTAAAAAGAATGAGACAGTGGCAGTGACAGCGCCGCGACTCGGACTGCACAACTGCTTCACATCCTTTGACCGGACCGAGAGGTGTTCCGAGATCTCGGAGAAATCGGAACCCTAAAGGACAAAGAAAGGGGGGGTGTTGAGAAAGGCTGGACCAGTCGTTCAGGGCCTGTTTAATTGATAGCATCACAGCCGTAGGTGCTCTGCCGTACCGGTCTATCCACCAATGAGGACTCCGCAACCTCCTTACTGAGACATCATTGCAGTCCAGGCCGCCCGAGTCGTGGTCTGAATCATTTCTCGTACGTGGCACAAAATCCTAGAATTCTTTACATGTTCTACGAGGCGACAACGCTAGATCCTTCCGCCGCAGACATCTTCCAGCTCTGAATATCGTTCTACCGCGGCATGTAGGCATCATCAGACCGTCCAGCGCACGCCCAGTCAGGGCCCCCTAGATCAAAACACCATGCCTCGTCATCGAGGAACCTCAGGCTATGCCCGCCTCGCACAAGCAGACGAAGAAGATGGGCCACTCGCCGACGAAGATTCTGGCGATGAGACCTACAACAACACCCCATTAAGTACTCGATATGCTTCAATTCAGCCTGGCCCGCGCGAGCACATGCGCCCCGGGCCTTACGATCGAAGACGAGCCTCGAGACGGATGAGGAGTAACTCGTCCGGGGTAGACATCAAAGCGATAAATGCTCGGTTAGAAAAATGGGCGGAGGAAATCGCCTCCAAATTCAAGATCAATTCAGTCAAGGGCAAGACGCAGGATGAAGAACAATTGGAGATTCACCATTCAGTTTTTCAAGCCCCACCGGGAGTCCATCCTTATACTGCGGAAGAGCTGGCTGCTTATGAAGCCTCGGAGACGCAACGCATGACCAAGGCAGAGTTTGACGCGATTGTGGAAAGTGTGAGGGTGGCAATCGAACAAGGAGTCCATCCCAAAATGATCTCTCAGGGCAGCTCAGGCAGTTACTTTGCGCGAAACAGCCAAGGAAAAGTCGTGGGGGTTTTCAAACCCAAAGATGAAGAGCCATATGCATCGAGGAATCCAAAGTGGACCAAATGGATACACCGGAATCTGTTCCCCTTCTTCTTCGGCCGGGCATGCCTTATCCCCAACTTGTCTTATGTTTCCGAGGCGGCCGCATATGTTCTCGACTGCCAGTTGCGGACGCACCTGGTGCCATATACGGACGTGGTCTGGTTGTCTTCAAAGTCCTTCTACTACGACTTTTGGGAGCGAAGAAGCACCTGGGGCGGAAAGAAGAGCTTACCCGCGAAAGTGGGCAGTTTCCAAGTTTTCCTGAAAGGGTATAAGGACGCAAACATATTCCTTCGTGAGCATCCCTGGCCGGACCAGGCCACTGAGTTCCGGGCGGATCTCGAACACACGCGAAAGAGAAGGCCTCTGTCCAATTGCTTCCCTGCCCGTGGCGGACAGTCGTCGGATGACGACGAAACACCCAGAGTATTATCACCTCCCCCTGAACAGACACCCAGATTTCACTGGACCCCAAGGATAAAACAGCTTTTCCGAGAGGAGCTGGAAAAGCTGGTCATTTTGGATTATATTATGCGCAATACTGACCGGGGTTTGGATAACTGGATGATCAAGATTGACTGGAAGAAGGAGGATGTCACTCTTGTTGTAGAACCGCCAAAGCCCAACGGCAAGGCGGGCCAAGACGGTGATGCCACACCTCGACCGAAATCAGTGAGTCCAGGGCGACCTGAATCGAACACGTCGAGGCCCTATCGTCGATACGAGGCCATGGAGAGCCGGTCCGGCACTCCTTCAAATGCCCGAGACGACAACCTCACGATAAAAATCGGGGCCATTGACAACAGTCTGTCGTGGCCATGGAAACATCCGGATGCCGTACGTACTCTCAGATCCTATTCTGTAGTATCTACTAACCATGGATTGCAGTGGCGGAGTTTTCCCTTTGGCTGGCTCTTCCTCCCCGTCTCTTTAATCGGACAACCGTTCTCAAAGAAGACTCGAGAGCATTTCCTACCTCTTCTCACCTCCACAGCATGGTGGAGTCAAACGCAGCTCGCTCTGCGCAGGGTGTTTTCCTTGGACGCCGACTTCAAGGAGAGCATGTTCGCGCGGCAGATTGCGGTCATGAAAGGCCAAGCGTGGAACGTCGTGGAGACGCTCAAGCAGGACGACCACGGACCACTCGAGCTGACCAGAAGGACCAGGGTCTGTGTCTGGGACGATCTGGTCGACGTACCTGTGGCGATACCGATGCGGATGCCCTCGACTGAAATGAGCCGCCGCGCCCATCACCGGTACGATCCACAACAGGAAGAAATGGACATTGGAGCATCCTATGCATCTGCACCACCCGCGGCAAGGCCGGCGCCGCAACATGATCTCTTGGGGTCATTGACCCCGGACCTGCCGAATCCCAACCGGTTCGACCTGACACGGGAGGACAGTGGCGCCGATCTTGCCTCTGCCGCTGGGGCTGGCCCTGACGAAGAGGGACTGGGACCCAGCAGTCCCCCCGTCAATAATAACAACAACATGCCGCTCTTCGATGCCACAGACTATGCCAAAGAAGCAAGGAACAGCTTAGGCAACAACACCACGCCCGCCGCCCTCCCCGCCCGGCCTAGTGCCAGGGGCGGCGGGAAGAACAGATTCAGCTTCGAGTTCCCCCGACGTGGTGGCGAGCCGCCTTCTCATCACTCAAAGTCAAGTAGTTCCAAACGCCAGCGGTCGTTGTCCACCCGCAGCGGCAAGCAGCCGCAAATCTTTTATGAGGGCGACGATCTAGAAGGCGACTTGGGCTACGCCGCCGCCAGCGACATGGAACAACATAAGCGGAAAGTCATTGTCGAGAGGTTGGAGACGGTCAAGAGCAAAAAACCCGTCTTCACATGGTGTTAAGAGACCAGACAGAAATCACGGTTAGGTCAATATTTCTACAAGGCCAAGAGTGTGGATAAACCTGTTACCCCCTCTCATAACTGCAGTGGGCCTTTTTCGGAGGGTATAAATCACCGAAGGGGTGTGTTCGATACAGCCCTTGGAAAACAGTCCCAAAATGATGTCCTCTCTACGTACATATGTGCATTTTAACAACCAGCATCGGTACGGCATCGGCATTGGAAATCAAGCCGCACAAACAGACGGACAGCCTAGCCATCCCAATGCATGGCATGCATGGCGTTGCTATGAAGAGCATGAATGAGGTGTCCGTCTTTAGATAAAGTACCTACCTACTACTACTCACGGCCGGGAGAGTAAGAGCATTCGTCCTCATGTTTATGCATGGATGAGCAGGACCTGGACAAAGAATCGGATTGACAATGCATCAATCCTCTGGATGTTATTGAGCAAGAAAAGATTTACTGTATGGGCCACATACCGGCGTCAAGTTCCACCTTAGGATGTCAGAGTACTAAAACACTGTAGACCAGTGTAACACTTTGAAAGCTTCAGGCAACTGGTTTGCTTTTGGCCTCGCTGCGGCCTGTCCTCCCCTACTCCGTCCTCTCTAGGTAGGTATTAAGTAGAACAGTCGGACTTGAATGTCAACATGGTTCAACCAGCGCTGTCTGTCAATACCTACTAAGTAGTAACAACTGAAGCTCCTCCATCTACTAGTGATCATCGTGCCAGGGGCATAATGCCCGACCATCCCATCTGTCCCGAATGACAGGCCCACAAAACAAACGCCAATGGATGAACGATGACTCCTACGTTATCATAGATTTGATTGTCCATCCCCAAAGCTTTCTTCTGTCGGACGCGCCATCGCATCCGAAACCATTCAAAACCACATGGAGGCATTGGAGCCAAGCCGAGCCGAGCCGGACGAAGTCAGTGGTGCTCAAGCCGGAACTGGGCAGGGCCTATCTTGCTGATCAGCAGTTAGGTGACCATGATTCTGTTTTTGTTGCCATCAATCACGAGAAATCCTCTTCCTCCTTCTCAATAGCATTCTTGACGCGCAACAACAAGGTAGTTTTCCACTTGTCCAGCTTGCTCAACTGGTCATACTGGAACAGCTTGTCAGCAAAGGACTCTTGATCGCCCTCCTCGACGGCGGTGACCAGGTCCATCAACAACAGATTTTCGCGCGAGCTGGCAAATCCATTGTCCAATTCTCGGTAATGTTCCAGGGCACGCTTCGTGGCGACCAAGTCGCCGGCGGCCAGATAACAGATGCCGGCTTTGAGGAAGTAATCTTTGACGGACCACCGCATGAGGTTGTTGTTGAGGGAAGACTTGGCCACGGCCTCGAATTTGGCAATCGCCGTCTGGTAGTCACCTTCGAGGGCGGCCAGGTCCGCGACCTTGAGGTATAGCTTGTTGGCAAGAGCTTCGGCGTTGTCGCTTTCGTACCATTGCGCCGCTGTGTCGTAGGCGGCCAGGGCTTTCTTCTGATCGCCCAGTTCCATTTCGTACACTTCGGCCAGGTTTTGCTGGTGCGTGGCCGCCCGTCGGAAGTTGCCTTTGGTCGTGTAGTGCGAAATCGCGGCCGCGAGAACCCGCACCGCGTCTTGCGGCGAGTCTTTGCGGTATACTTTAAATGCTTCGGTCAGAGTGTTGGCCATGTCGTCCGGCTCGTTCAGTTTGCTTTGTTGTATCGAGGCGGCTTTTTCAAATGCTTGTCCGGCTTCATAGTCTGTCGACAATTGGTCAATGGCCATATCTCAGAAGGGTGTAGGCGGGGCGTCCATGGGTATACATAGACATGTATGTGGCTGGACAGGGCATAGCATATGCATAGCCCTAAAACCAGACAGTGGTTTAGTCACTACTTACTTTGTTTCTGTACCCGGAATGCATTTGCCGCTTGTGTATACAGGTCCGCGGCGTTCTCCCATTTCTCGGTCCGGCCGCCAAAGAAACTGAAGCCGCCTGAGGCTCCCTGGGCCGCCTTGTCGGCTTTCTGCAATAGTGCTCGAGGATCTTGCGCCATGGCTGTGCCGTTGTACTCTGTATGGTTCCGCGGGGATTGCAGAACAAAGGGAGGAGTAGAAGCAGGTGGTATGAATTAGACGTCGGCTGGATCAATCGTTTTGAGAATCGCCGGCGGTTCGGTCAATGCCTTGGAAGGGACAAAGCGCGGGGCAAGAAGCGGGCCGGCAACAGACGCGGGTATGATTAGATTTTTGTCGTCGTCTACCTCAATTGCAGTCGTGTAGTTGTATGAAATAGGTAATACGCATCAATCAGTGTATAGACGACGGACGGGGTGACTTGAGTTGCCTTGATGAACTGGGGTCCCGTCGTCAGCGAGCCACGTTGGAGTTGATGCGCAGGCAAAGCGGCCACCGCGTTATTGAGGAGACCCGTGTTGCCGCTTTAATCAACACAACTTGAACGACAACTTGCAATGTCACTCAATGCCAGCAACTTTAACAGTCTGTTCCGGCTCTCACAATGATCCCATGAGTCTGAACTGATAAACATCCCGCAGCTATGCTTCTATCCTACTAAGTTGATTCAGATTCAGACTCTACGTCTATGTGAGCAAACACCAAAGCTGTCACATACCGGAGGCGGTTCCTTTGGCCTTCGCTGAGGAGCGACCATGCCTCGCATCACGAGGGGCGCATTGACGATTCGGACAGAACTGTCGGGACCAGGGGCAAGTCCTGAACGCGATAAGCTATTACGGCTCGTCAAGTCGATCGAAATCAACCCCAAGATCGCATCTCTCCTAAGAAACCCAACATGGTCGGTCTCTTCACTCATGCCGCCGCCGCAGGCCGGGCCTTCATCCACTGGCACTTCTACGCAACCGGGCGGGCTGCGCTCCGGAGATATTGAGAAGAAGGCTTCGAGCAAGAAAGACAAAGCATCGTCAGATGCTCAGCCGAAAGAAGTCGACCAGTTCGAAATCACACCTTCCAAACTCCACCACCTCCTACGTCTGTCCGCGCTGCCGCCGCCGAGAACCGAAGCGGAGCAGACGAGCATGCTTCGAACACTACAGCAACAATTGCATTTCGTCAAGGAGATCCAAAAGGTCGACACGACGGGCGTGGAACCGCTGGTGTCCCTGCGCGACGAGACGCAGGAAGCACGACAACGGAGCGAATTTACGCTCGAGTCGGTCCAAGACTTCCTAAAAATGGAGGACAAGGTCGGCGTCAATGGAACAATACGGAGACGCAAGGCCCCCGTCGATTGGAGCAAGGAATTCCCCCGGAAACTGTCCGCGCATCCGGAGAAAGGTATCCCGGACCGCCAGGACGATCGGATCCTAAAGCCGTTTGAGCTGGGTGTCGAGGGCAACGAAAGCAGAAAGAGAGGCCACTTCTTCTTCGTTAAGAGGTTGAAGAAGTCGGAGGAAATTGCTGCGTCGGAAGAAGGATGAAATTCAACCAGAAGGAAAACATGTTGCCTCCTTCCTGCCTGACTATGTAAATGGCCCGTCCGATATCATGCCAGAACCGGAAGGGCATCACATTACACCTGTGAAGAACCAGTCCACCTCCAGCAGATGGGCCTCTAACCCTCACAGCCTTCCAGTCACGGGGTGCCCGGGATTTGAAGAAGCATACAAAACAACCGCCGAAAAGAGCCGCGATATACTGTGCCCAGTTACGAGCCAACAACGTTCAGTGCTTGATAGATGGATAGCTCCTTGGCCGACTCACCGTTCCAACCGAAGCGGTCGACACGACCTATTTTACTCCGGGACAAGTCCAAGTTGCGAACATTTGCGACACATAGGAGCGCAGCGGACCGGAGCGTGGATGCAATGATCTCGACTATCCATCCGCTGCCATTTGATGCCAGTATTCCAGAACAAAAAGAGACGTGCTATTACCTTAGACATGCCTACCCCAGCACCTTCACGGACACACACTCCACCCCCCCTGTCAGGGTGCCACGATGACATGGCAAACTATACTATTCGGCAAGACTGAACTACAGCCTCTCTCGGGGGAGAATGAAATGAGAGCGCGACATATGACTCCCAGCTCCTTCATTTGTGACCACTGCACAGTGGATGAGGAACTACAACGTCGGGCCTCGGCTGACCGTGAACACGAACAGGAACACACGGCCGTATCAGTCTATTCAGGGCGACTACTGGTAGGGTACAACAAACCAGTCGTTAGCTCGCTTAACTACTTATATTACTTTAGCTCTCCCCGTGTCTGACAAAGGATGGCGGCACGGAGCTCAACCCTGATAAGAGGATAGGGTACCTTAGTAAGCGGGACAGGAGCACGGAGTCTTGAACTTTGCTCGGATAATCGCTCTGCTTTGTGCCGCACAACAGTCGGTCCTGACCCTAACTGGTCCTGTGTTTCAAGACACTGTCTATACAATTTATTTAAAGGGACGGTTCCAAACAGCATTTTGAGCCGGTTCGACAAATCCTGATAACACAAGCGAGAAGGCCACTACTGAATAACCAATGGGGACGAGACGACTTGCACCGATCAAACGGAGAGCTTGAAGCAGCCTGTGCAGAGTCCATCGCCCATGTATCCACTTAGCAACTTGAAGCGGGCTGGTTAGGCTCTGCAGTAGTGACGAGGGTCACTTTCATGGAGCTCTCGATGGAGACAGACTGGGAGTGCTTGCTCGGTACAGTATCTTGCACGAGTTCGGGGTATCAGTTCCCGGGGAGAGTGGAGTGGCCCGCTTAGCGAGTAACTAGTACTACGGGGTGTGCGGCGTGCCTTGACTGGGGCAGCAGTGCCGCGGCACACCATCCATCCATCTGATGACCTCGCTTTTGTTTGTTGTAGAACGACTCAAACGGCTTCGTGGGACGGCGCGAGAAACAGAAGGCTCGAGTGGCACAGGAGTTGGAATATTCGGTTAGGTCTTGGACAGTCTGTCGCTCTATCTCTTCCACCCAACAAATTGAACAAGCTGGAGAAGACGAGTATTCAGCCGGAGATCAGCCAGCAGTCGAACTCCCCCGTAGCACCTAATAATACTGTAGGTAGTTAGGTTAGGTCAAACCTTAGCTTACTAGTACAGCAGTAGGTGCCTCGAGGACGAGCAATGCGAACTTGAATGACCAGCTTTCCAGGCCGGATCGACAATAACAGGCCCCTTGGTGCAGTGTCTCGCGGTCCGGAGAAGGATGGGCACTTGGATGGTGGGAGCTTTTACTCTCGTGGGCAAGCGCACGCATGGTCAAAACTAAGGTAACGCGAAGGTGTGTCAAGATCAGTTAACAAGGCCGAAAGATCCGAGGGAACGAATGGGAGGATGGATGGGTTGGTATCCGAGACGCGGTACTACGCCTTATTGTAATTCCACATCCTCAATATTATAGCGTAGATATCTCACCCGTCAAGTATAGCTTGGTATGCCCGGTCAAGATAGCCAGTCCAAGTATGGTCTGATAGAATCTCCTCTCTAAATAAGGCTGTCGGCCCCTGTCATGGTCTGGCTTAAGTATGACATCACACAGCACGGCGCAGCCTTACCCGGATAGCTAACAGCTATAGAAATAAACACAAGACAGCCGGAAAGGAATACTTTGTGAAGGATGAGATATGCAGTGCATGCCGCCCTCCTATAACAATTGCGAGCCGGGGACGGACGAACAGTTGAGCCGGCCAGGAGAGAAGATGAAAGTAAGTCACGACAGAGCTGCAGGTGAGCCTACACAGACATAGCCGCAGCGCCGGTGATTCGAACAAACTCCTCCTCGACGTGAGCCCACACCTTCTGCAATGTGCCATCCTCTCTCATCTTGGCCAACCGCTGCTCGACCTTGGGTGGCGCGCTCTCGCCGTCGATGTTGATCGAGTACACGCCGCTGCCGGTATTGCCATCCGTCCCTCGCGCGACCCCGACGCCCGGTGGCAATGGCACCCCAGCCGCGATAGCAGCAGCAGCATCCTCGTCGCCTCGAGCTCTCGGAGGGAAGCGAGCGCTCGTCGAGAAGAACACTTGGCGCTCGCCGGCCTCGTCGAAATTGAGGAAGACAAACGGGCCGATGACCTTGAAGACGGCCTTCATGACCATCATCGTCGCGGATTTGACCTCCTTTCCCAGGTTGGTCTTGACGGAACCCGGGAAGTCATGAATGAAGCAGACATCAGGGGCCTTCTCCGCGATGGCCTCCAAAGCGAGAGTCGTCATGGAGCTGAAGTGGCCGCGCTGCGACAACAGCTGGACATTGTGGCCCTGCAGATCCCCCGTATCGACCGGGCCCTCCTTGGTCGCGGCGAAGACGGCGACAACGCGGCGGAGGTCAGTAGCTTTCCGCACCAGTGGCAGGAGGTTGACGATGAAGCGCATGCGCGCGTAGAATGTCACGGCGGCCGGGTAGTTGAGCCCCTCGTCAGTGTCTACGATGAGGTGAAGTCAGTCAGCAAGTCCTCCTTGTCTCTTCTTGCCTCCACCAGCGGCCAAGCATACCCATGCCACGCCGTACCCCCAGGGTTGTCTTGATTCTTTCCTGCCTGGTAATAGCTAGATCCCCGATTCCATCCACTCACATACCTTTCCCGGTAACCATGGTTCCTGTCGTTAGGAACAGGATATTAATGGCATCCTCATTGTTCTTGATCCCGCGGCAGACATTGTCGACTGCTTTCATCAGGCTAACGTCAACGCTAATGTAGATGTATTCTCCTTCTGGATTCAGCTTTTGCAGCTCAGCCCGCACACGGTCCCCAGACGCCTTGGACCGCCCCAGGAAGTAGATCCGGGGCCTGACGGCGACCTTGGCAAACTGTATCAACGACGTCTCGCCGATGCCGCTAGTTGCTCCGGCGAAAACGGCCACGAGCCCGGGCCGCAGACTGGTTCCCACCCGCGAATTGGAAGCCCGGATCTGCTCCAGAGAGACCATGGCAGACGATATGGTCACTGCGATGGGAAAGCAAAACTTGAAAAAGTTGGGTGCTAATAGTTGGATGAAGGCCTGATGACGGTCGCGGCGCTTCGAAGAGACGGGACGTGTGAGCTACGAGGAAGTGTAGGGTAGTTCATGGAAATCCCTTCTCGTCGCCATCTGCCTGCCTGTACATACCTCCCTATGTATGTAGGTAAACAGATGCTGCTCGAGGACGAAAGTTCCCCCGAGCCTCCGTTCCGTTCCCTCCGACCATCCGTATCTCCGTGCCTCGAGCAACAACCATGTTGTTATTCTGTTTGATGCCTTCAAAGAGCATAAGGGAGTCGAGAATCACTCATGCACTGACAGCTGGAATACACTACCGCATAACTCGTGAATAGTATGTGTCTGAGGAGTGAGGAACAATGATGGGGAGAAGGTAGTAAAACAGACCAAAGACCGTAAGCTAGAAAGCTCACCTAGCAGCGACATCTGTTAACAAGGCTTTGTTGTGTTGTTAGACCACAAGCACCTACCAAGGGTCAGTATAGTAGGCCACAATGGCACAATTAGCAGGGAGTGGTGCTGCTGTTGTTCAGTTGTTTAAGGCCATCTCCGAATATATGTACATACATATGCCTCAGGCTGTTACCGTCATTGTTGGAGTTAGTCATGTGATCTAGGTTCAGAACCACGTGTTGGCTCAAATTGGTTTTTGCTCTGGGCCAGCCAGTAAGATTCAGTGCAGTGGAAATAATTATTTGTAAGCGCCGAGAATTTGCGGGTCCCTCAGTCAGACTAAAAGCTCGGCATTATGCTATGTAGGATGCAGAATTTTCCCATACAAATGAGATTTTATTATTCTGTCAGGCAAAATGATTATGTAATCTCAAATCACGTGCTGACTTTGCTGCAACTCGTCCGTGTTTGGCTGCAGGTTGACTAATCATGTCATGTGACTGCATATATTGTTCCTGCACCCCAGGGGGTACTTTAAATTCTGTCCAGCACTGGCACACATGGACATTGTACGTCCATGTCTGCAAGAGTGCTCACCCTCAACAACCACATTACCAGGCATCTCAAGGAATACGGAGTGGGCAAGCCATACACTGCAGGGAAAGCCGACCATCTAGCGCCTATCCTGTCGGTCCTTGAAGTTCCTGGATGCTGTGCTGCCGGGTTCCGTCAGCCGCCGTGATGCCAACACCGACAGGGGCAGTTCGGAACAAGACACGCATTCGGGAGCGCTGACTTGGTTGGGCTTAGGGAGCCCTAAGGGAGCGTGACCCGGGGGATCCTCCTTAGTTCTGTAGTGCTAGTGCTAGGGCCTATCAAATCGTCGAGGTGATTCCTTGCCTGCAGTGGCTGGCTGGGCTAAGTTTTTATCGAGTCTAGCACCGCTGTTTAGGCTTCCCATGGGATGCTTCGGTGCATGTTTCGATTTCCTTGCCCGAGCGGTTGTAGCCAGCGGGCTGAGAACTAAAGTTATTTATTACTACGGGGCAAATATGAGCCAGGACGAAGTGGAATCTGTGGGAAATGTGGACGGGATTGTTTATTGTGGGCACGGGGTTGACTTCTCGAGTTGAACGGCTTGCTGCAGCTTAGGTGCCAGACTTGACTACAGGTAAATTAGCTTTCGCTTTATCTGGTTCGGTTGAGCCGTGTCGGTGTCGGTGTCGACGAGCCAGTGGTAGCGACAAAAGGACCAAGGATTACTGGCATGTGGTTGTGCCCTTGACCTTGATTATTGTGACCTGACCTGCAGTGTTTGACGTGGAGTGCGAGAAAGACTGAGCACGGGTCGTGGTGCCAGTGCCAGTGTCGGGTGTGTGACGGCGCCTGAATCCATGCACTGGCGGTCAAGTAATTTACTATGTACTCCCTGACTTCCTGCTCTCTTATAAATCACCCCACCTCTGGCACTGGCAGGATGCGCATAAGTAGCCGACTCAGCAGTGACATCAGGCTGCCGTGCTGCCGAACGGCAATCGAGCTGGACGGGATGAAAACATGACGGCTTCGGCAACAATGCACAATAATGAGCATTGGCGATCTTCCTGCTAGCAAGAAGCATCCTTCTGTGCATCCTCCTACCGGTACTGCTAACCTAGGTACTTCTACTAGGGAGGAACTATTGGTGATTGATCAATGACAGCACGAGCAGTCCTAGCCTCTTGGTTTCACTAGCAGCCCATGCCAGCGCTCGTCAGCGATGCCTACCTGCTAGGGTAAGTGTATCCTGGCCATCTGCCTTTAGCTGTACGGCAGTGGGCTCCAGGCACTGCAGGCATCATTGGCAGTTTTCTCCCTAGCGCTGCCTGTCAGCTGCAGAGCAATGGCCCCTCGGCACCCCCGTTTTCTTCTGGAAGGCCGCTATTTTGCCTTCCACCGCCTAAGGAGCCCGCTACAGCCGATTTTCCATGCCAGTGTCCTGTGCTCCCAAGGGGCCCGCACGCTGTCACTGTCGCCCGTCTCGCACTAACTGCTACAGTATTGGCAATTCCGCGGGCGACTAGCGACAACTGGAGCCTAGTGGTAAGCCATGACCCAGAGAGCCACCGACCTACAACCTACCACAACTTGTGAACCACCAAAGATACCAGCCACCGGGCAGTGCAATCCAAGTCTCACCGTCTCCTGAGTCTCGTCTCTGGCACAAGCACATGCATGCCGATAGTAATAAGGCATCAAAGTCTCACTTCAATTGCAGCAGCCCTGACACAAGACGGGCATTGGCATCATCCATCACAACCGATCGTCCCTGCTGGCACGGTCAAGATGACTCGACCGGAGATAGAGACACGACATGCATGGATAACAGGCCAGTGAGAGCTAACGGCTACTGCTACTGCGACTGCGACTGCCAGGATAAGGGCACAAGCAGTGAGAGTAATGAGCCTCGGGCGATGGCCTTAGGAGCCAAACCTCTGCCTATGCTCGACTATATTGGATATTATATAGCTGTCAAGCGTGTCCAGCGCGCTTCGACTTCTCGTCCCTGTTTGTCCGTTTGCTTGACGTACAATATTGACCCTGGCAGATCCTGTGATCGCTCTCTACCTCCCCTCTCCCCAGCATCAACAATTGCTAGTCCACTCACTTGGTTGCTACAGATTAAGAGCATATCAGTCTGCTCTTGTTCAGCAGTCTGCCAAGCAGCCAACGGTCTGCGATCACCAGCGGCGCATCGCTCCCTGCAGCTCAAATCAATCAAGCCTAAACCTGGCCCGCCTCCCGTCTCTCAGACGCCTCCTAAGCGTCCCAAGCCCACCGGAAATCCACTCTTAGCAGTGGCCTCCGGCCGATCGTGCGGCCCCAAGCAAAAAGGTCGCAGGCACTGACGACCCGCGTCCACCGCTACTGGCCAACTACTGCAGGCTGCTTAAACTCACCTGTCTTTCAGGCTTGTCTACCTTAGGTCATATCCACCAAATCATCGACTGCCACTGCCACTGCCACTCGCACCGCACGCAGTCTGAAGAGTCTGTGCTGATTAACCTCTTCCCGTCCCGGCTCATCTGTATCCCATTCTTTTTTCAACCCGGAGACTGTGGCGCAACCTTCGCTGAAGCAGATTCTTCCTCCGCCATTTCTCGAGAATGCCGCACCGGGCGACGACGACAATCTCTCCTACCCGATAGCCCCGTCGCCTCGATCGCCGTCTTTCCATCGTTGCATTGCAGCGCATTACTGCGACTCCGGCCATTTCCTCCGCACTCGACCCAAAAACTTAGACCCTCTATTCACACATGGCCACGGCCACCATGGACGGTTACGATCCTCTTGCAATGCCTTACCTACACAGTCCCATGCCTTTTACGGGCGGAAATATACAAAACCTGGACTACATGAGTGTTCCGTCGGTCATGGATTTGCAAGAGCAGTATTCCAACTTTGACTCCGAACCCTACATGAGGTAAGTAATGGAAAGGCCTTTCTCTGTCTCCTGTCTTTTTCTGACGGAGTGTTCAAAAGTGGCGATGAGCTCAGCTTTGCGCCGTCAACCGGCTTGCAACATCCCGCCATGCTGAAGCGCTACTCTTCCGGGTTCGAAGACCCGTTCGCCGAAAGCACGATGGCTCAATTCGACCAGGTCCCTACAGAAGGTGGTGCGCCCGAGAGCCCCTCGATTGATCGCGACAGCAAGTATCTCAGTTTTTCCATGCCCCGATACAACTTTACGCTGCTGGACGATTCTTTCCGGCGGTCTTCCGTCAACATTAGCGCACAACTTCACGGCATGTTCTTTCTGGCCGAGTCGCAATGGCCCGCAACGGCTGATACGCCTCCTCCGCCACCCGAACTCACCTGCTATCGGCGAAATCTTTTTCAGATCACCGGCTCCGTGACGCTGCCGCGGAATCTCCGATATGTGTTCACGGATGACGGTTCCAGAATTCCCATCTACGAGCTCGAATTGGCAGTGTCGGCAACCGAGTCGGTGGAAGGCAACGCCGTCAAGATCATTTCGGTGCCATGGAAGACCCCGGCCGGGGGTGAACCGGCCAAACCAGAAGACAAGGCCGAACGAGAACCTCCCACGATTCCGCTTGACAAGATGTCGGGACAGGATCTCGACACCGATTACACGACATTCCCAATTCAATGGAAGCGATTACAGTTCCGCATAGCCACGGCCAACAACGGCCGAAGGAAAGAGCTGCAGCAACATTTCACGCTCCATCTGAAAATCATGGCATCCTTATCTACTGGTGGTAAGATCTCGATTGCGGAAGCTCATTCGGGCCCTGTCATTGTTCGAGGACGAAGTCCCCGGAACTTTGCCGCTCGCAAGGACATGCCTTTGAGCAGTAGTTCCACGGCCCGCAAACATCTTCCACCGACCTCCAGAGCTGGAACCAGCCAGACTTCGGTTCCGCAGGTCACTTCTGCGCCCAAGGTCAAAACACCACCTGAGGATTTGACCCAACCAATTGTGCCGTTTGACGGTGCCAATCCGAATAATAGTAATAACAGCGACATGAAATCATCCGACCCGACCGATCTCAACAATTGGATGTCGCAAGTCGTCCCCGAACCTCCCCTTCCCACACCTTCCTACTCGGCCGTCATGAACCCTCCACCCATGCCTACATTTTCACATGATCCCACGACACCCGAACTTGGCACCCCAGGAGCCACGTTTCCGTTTACTTTTCCGCAAGAGATGGCCTCCAACGGCAACCGACCGCTCAGCTTACATTTTGGGAGTGATGACGAAGGCAGTCCATTCCCTCACGCCGAACAGCAAGGGGGCTCGCGACCGTCGTCTCGGCCTCCGACGTCAAATCCGTCACCATCACTGGTCAACAAGGGTCAAGGGCAGGCAGGTTCTACGCTTGGCCACGGCCCGGCGGCAGGGACGCCATACACCACCCACCATCACGGTGCATCCCCGGGCCCTTCTCAACCCAGCTCGGGTAGTTTGGTCAACCATAATGGGAACGGAATCGGTGGCAGTCGCCCTCGCCTACATTCGCACGGCCTGTCCATGACCAGTGTACCAACCTCCACGCCGGCGCCTATGAATCACTCGGAGCCTTCGTCGTCTTCTGTGATTCAGACACTGCCTGCATCACGACCAGACCTCGTCGACTCTAAAACTAGCACCAGTATCAGCACCAGCACCGCTACAGGCCAGCAGACATACCCCGGCGCGCAAGGGGAAAGTGCTGATGAACTATACGAGTATTTTCCGCTCGGTTTGGACGACTGGATGCCGCCAGTGGACGCCGTGTTTCGCCCGCACGTTGTCCATCATAGCGGACCGTTGCCGCCTGACCCGAGGTCACCGGGAAGGCATACGAGCAAACGGTATTTCAGTGAGGTTGTATAGTAGAAAGGAGACACGACGAACACGATACATACAACTCAAAAAATATGAGTACTCGTGGTGTCCTAGGAAGCACACCATGAACTTGAACTTGAAGTTTTATGGCTCCATTTGGCATCTTACCATCGAGTCCGATGAACACCACAGCAAATATCAGGATACAACTATCTACTACCAGCAGTAGGTGTTAAGTTGAAGTTGTTGTTGGGTTGAATGAACAGGTTACTCCGCGGTTATTGTCGGAGAAGTCAAGATCCAGCAGCGTTGCCAGCCTGATTGTGTTAGGATTAGCAGCACTAGGCACCTTAGTCTACTATTACTAAGTAGCCTGTTACGTGTTTTAGCATCTACCTACCAATGACAATACAGTACCCTTCGTGAATCTGAAATGACGCAGTTTCTTCCATCTCCAACTTGAAGACTGCTACTTTTCTGCACCAACAACGTTGTACACGAAGCATTCATTTCCGCGGCCTACCTTATTGACCTGTGGTTGTTTGCATAAGTAAAACACTACACTAATAGACCTCCCCTATACTTGTCTACAGGACACTTTTCCGAGACGGTGTGGTCCCCATTCACTCCAGCGCAGCGCATCGCATCCGGAGACTTCCACGAATCTACAGAACGAGAGGGACGAGGAAAAACCCCTTACAACCCATTACTTAGTCTCGATCCATTCCTGCGCGAATAAAGCATTTTGTTCCCGTACCGTGTCTGTCACGTTCCGGCAAAATGGCTCCTCCAGCGATTATTGCCCCGTCGATCCTAAGTGCCGATTTTGCGAAGTTGGGCGAGGAATGCGCCAAAACGATGAAGCAGGGGGCGGATTGGTTACACGTCGATATTGTAGGTGTTTCGGGTTTGTTTGGTTTTGTTTGTCTTTTCGTTCCTGGGCGGTGTAAAAGTGAGGTCGCGGTTGAGGCGGGGCTATGGGTTCGTTCCGGGCCTGGAGAAGGGAAAAAAGGACAAAGAGTGGTGGAATATCACAGGGAGTGTTTCGTCCTGGGTGCAAAGGAGATGATGCCCTGCGTTTAAAGCAGGTTGATTGACGCAAATACTCTCTGTCCGGGGCCGACCGACGGCTCTCAGGGATACGGCAAAGCACTGCTCTTCAGACATGGATGTTGGGAGTCGAGGCTTGGTTCTTGAGTGATTCTAAACATCCATAAGGACGATTTTAGCTGACTAGGGTCAACACACAGATGGACGGCCATTTCGTGCCCAATCTCACCTTCGGGCCCCCAGTCGTGACCAAGATACGAAGTTATGTCGACCGTCCCAACCGGCCTTTCGCGAGAGGCACGTTCGATTGCCATATGATGATTGCAGAGGTGAGATAGCAACCCACATTTTTTTGTTTTCTTTTTTCACGTCCGGCTCTGGGCTCTTGAGGTTATGATTTTCGAGTGCTACAAGTCGGCTACTGCTACTGTGTCTATCCCTTTCCTCCTTCAAGTCGTGCCTTACAGTTACTGAACAACCGTGTCAATTTCTAGCCTCATCGCTGGGCCAAGAACTTCCGCGACGCCGGCTGTGATCTATACTGTTTCCATTATGAGGCCGCGGTATCAAGTGTGGCAGCCACCGACCCTGAAGACAAGACAACGACGCGCCCAACATCTCCCAAAGAATTGATCCGCTATATCCACGAACTCGGCATGCAAGCCGGAATTGCCATCAAACCCGAAACGAGCGTCGATGTCTTGTGGGATATTCTGGAGACTGAGGTTCCTGAAGAGCGGCCTGATGTACGTTGTTCATATCCCCTTTCCCCCACTCTGACTGCCATGCCTTGGACAGATAGGACTCCTGTGCATCCAGCCTACACATCTACGCGTCATTTGCAAGAACGAGTTATGGCCGAGATCTGGGAGTCTAAACAAGTCGAAGGTGGTTGGTTGTTTTATGACAAAGCAGCAGACTAACAGTTCCTGTTCCATCCAAACAGATGGTCCTCGTCATGACGGTGCACCCGGGCTTTGGCGGCCAGAAGTTCATGGCCAGCGAACTGCCCAAAGTCGAAGCGCTGCGCAAGAAATATCCCAATCTTAACATCGAGGTTGACGGCGGCTTGGGAGAAAAGACGATTGATCAAGCGGCAGATGCGGGCGCCAACGTTATTGTAGCAGGAAGCGCCGTGTTTGGCGCCCAAGATCCGGCCCATGTTATTCAAGTTTTGAGAGAGGCGGTGGAGAAAAGAAGGACCGGGAATTTATGATTGACTCAAGGTTGTTCAGGTTTCTGTCCTGATATCGAGGGCATGATTTGATGCATTTAGGAGCAGAAAAGGGGTACAGCTAGATAGATTTGAACAACAGCTTGTCTTATGGTTCAGCCTGATGGCAATTAGAGAACACCAATAGACATTGGTCTTGTCGTCATCATTATCACCGTGTCTCTAGGATGTGGTCCTTTGTTGTCAGCGAGTATACCGACAGTCATCCCCAGGGGTTTGGGCAGTGACGAAATGCGCTGCGCATACTATGCTGATGCCGACTGGATAGTCACCAACTTGAAACTTTGTCCAAGGATTGTCAGGTTCACGTTCGCTATATAATCTCTATACTTTCGGCGGTGCCATCGACCACCGACAAACTTATGCGTGAATCTGGTCCCCGGGTCGGGTCTTGATGAGCCAGCAACTGCTGTGTTCAGACATGGCGCCCTGACGTACAACAGGCGCCCGTAATAATGGGTAGGGTAAAGTACAGTCGACAGTATTCTCCGAGAGCCAAACATGGCTCTTTTCAATCGACGGCAACATGAAGGGTGATTGTTGGACATTGAAAGCAAGATACCACTTGCGCATGACTTGACATGTCAGTCGTACAGGCACATCCATCCTTGGGCTGGGCTTTGGAGATATGGACGGGAGACAAGCACTGAAGCTACTTCAGAATCCTGTAAGAGCAGATCGGACGCTACCCTTCGATCGCTTATCCGGCCAAGCGAGCTTGTCTCATCAGGACTTGGAAAACGCTGAACCGGCATCGACCGTCCAGCCGCTGCAGTCCCTCGTCCAGGCCAAGGTCGTTGGAATAGAAAAAGCTCACTGAAACCGGTGTCGTAAGTGCCGTGGCACATATCGTATTGTACAGCCTTGTCTTACCAAGGATAGAACTGAGGCATCAGCCACACTGCCAAGTATAATCGAGAGTGATGGCATTATAATGCATTCATTGGTTAAGTCCCAGACATCATGGTCCAGTGTACTGGATCGCTGGAGATCTCTTCAAAGCTGTTCGCGATGCCAAATCCCATGGCCGTCAAACCGTCGGCCGTGGCATCTCCTCGAATCTGGACATGTCAGAGAATAACCAGCACGCGTAAGGAATGTAACTCACATAATCAAGCAGGACAGCTCGTAGCCCCTGTTTCTTCAATTGACGAAGTCCCAGCAGAATTAACCCCTGGAAAATAGAAGTCCGGTCGCTAAACGCGGTTGATATAACAGGTGAAGATATACAAGCCATTCCGGCCTGCTTGTACACGGCCGGGATGAATTGAGCAATGCGCGATTCTGGTCGACAAATCAGGACGCTTCCCAATATGGACTGGTCAGACGCACGCTTGGCTCGAATAACGCCTGTGGCCTCTTTGTTGCTCAAGGCTAGTTGATAGATGCTCTGAACGTCATACCGGGCACACCTGGTAATATGTTCCATCATGACAGCTTCGTATTCTTTACCGTAAACAAGGTCATACTTGACTTCTGGATTGGTCAATGCCTGGCCGAGACCCTCCGGAGGCGCCCAGTTTGTGAGGTCGATAGACATGCTGGCCACAGGGATCGATAGCGAGGTGTTCCAGCCCAACTTTGCGAACCATTGCCGAAGTCGTTTGTATTCAAGCGGGTCCAGTTTAGGAATGCCGAGATAGACGTTAGGAAACCTCACCCCGAGCTGAAATTTAGTGATGCCTTTCTTCTGCAGTAACGCCCGAACGCCACGGTCGTGTAGGGAGTGGCCTATGGATAGCCGCCGTCGCGCAGGATCAACAATGATTGCTCCAATATGACCGACGCCGGTTTTGTTGGAAAAGTACGTCGCGCAGAATCCAAAGAGTTCTTTTGTGCTGCTGTTTCTGACCACAAAGTGCGCCTCCTCCACATCCACGTCACGAAGGAGAAAGGTGCTAGCTCTCACATTTTTCAGCGCTGCCGCATTGGCTGAGGGCTCAGCTTGGGCCTGAAGAAGTAGCATATCTAGTGCTGTCGAGTCGCGTTCTTCGTTGAAACTCTCTACCAACCACTGCTGGCGAGAATGACTGGTTTGTGGCTTTAGGCTGTATGATCCGGGGAGCTGGCCCACGGAGCTGAGCTCGCCGTAAAGTACCTGTACAAGAGCCCGCAGAGCGGTCTCGGTGAAGTCATAGGTGCAAACGTATGTCCCGATCGACGTGTCTGATGCAAAGTCGAAGGGAGAACTGACTGCAACCACAACGCAAGGCTTTTCTCGAGGAGACCCATCTGGTCCCACAGCCAGCTTGCACAGCATGGAAACATGTTTGGCAAAAGCGTTTTGATACTTGTTCCGGCCCGCGTCAGCCGTTACCACGACGACACCTCGTGCTCGATTCAGCAAATTCTCATGCAGTGGTCGCACTCCGTTCGCTGTGTATGATGTATGGGAAATCTTGCCATGGCGATACCTAGCCAAAGACCTCCCTAGCTCCCGGAAGACTTGTTCGCCACTCATGATAGAAGTGTTCGTATCAACGCTGGGATTCCGCTCAAAGGCCGGCAAGGATGAATTCTCGTTTTGCATTTGCTGAAACAGGGCTGAGGCCGGCAATGGCTTGATTAGGGGTGTTAGCAGGAGCAGCTCATCTTCAGGACGGAGAACTCTCGATAGCGGTAGATATTGGGCCTGGTCTCGAACCACGGTGATCGATTGGTTGTAGGCAGTATTGGAAAGACTCGTATGGAGGGGCTGTAATCGTGCCAGATTTGCAATCCCAGCAGGAGAAAAGGCCTTTTCCCAAGAGGTATACTTCGCCTTGATCCTCAGGATTCTTGTTAAAGACTCTTGCACACGGAACCGCTCGATCATTCCATTATCCAGCCCTGCTCGGAGCCCATTGATAGCGTCTTCCTGGACTGACAAAGACCTGCATGTAAGGATCAAGTCGCAACCAGCTCTGAATGCCATGACGGTCCCGCCACTGATTCCGATGTTGCGGCTCAGGGCTTCCATTTCGAGGCATTCGGAAACCACGACACCATCAAATCGCATTTCATTTCGTAGTAGGTCTCTAACGATCTGTTCAGAAAGACAGGCATGCATAACATTGACCTGAGAGGATGCCATAGCCACCCCTCCAACCATCAACGAGTCAACGCCACGCGCAATAGCAGTGCGGAATGGAACGAGAGCGCTTTGGCTCAGATTTTCGAGGGAGTCGGTAATGGTAGGCACATCATCAGGCACACCAAAGAATTCGAGGTTGCCATAAGAAGGGAAATGTTTCCCGCATGTTGCGACTCCTCCTTCCTGATACCCTTGAATGCATTCGACTCCGAAAGCCGACACTTCTTGGGGATCGTCGCCTATTGACCGCACTCCGAGTGGTTGATTCCTGGCGTTTGTAAGGACATCAAGTACTGGTCCCAAGATCCAATTGATGCCACAGGAATTGAGTTCTTGAGCCGTCGCTCTGGCAATGTCCCTGGCCAGTTTCTTTGACCCGGTGGCGGCGACGCCCATGGCACTGGGAAACTGGCGAATGTAGACCTCATCATAGAGGCTGTTGACCCCGCCATTTTCTTGATCAAGAGCAATGAGAAGCGGAACAGGGTGGCCAGCGTTCCGGGCTAGGGTCTGAAGATCAAGCACAAGCTGGGTAGTCTGCTCAGCAGCTGTTGAACGTGTTAGTATCCTTTAGCGCCATATAGCAACACCAAAAACAGTAACAGAGGAAACGCAGGAGAGGATAAGCACATTTGAGGTTTTGAGCCTTCAGAAGTATTGAGCCTACATGATACTTCTCAATGAGCGTTTTGACTTGATCCGTGATGGAGGTTCCATCAAAACCCATCATGAATAGCTGGCCGAGCTGTCTATCACATCATTTACAATCAGCCGGAAAGTCACATAAGACTCAGGATGACGGCATATCCATACCTCGATTCGTCCCATGGGGATGCAAGATCCCCGTTGGTGGCCGCCATGAGTGTCCCGGGCCCCTACGGTTTCCGCCCATGCAGACTGATTGGATGGAAACCGAGAGAGCAGGCTATACGAGCCTGGAATGGAGCAAAGGTTCGGTCAGGAGCCGGTAGAATGACCCGAGAAGCACGTTGGACGCATAGAGGGCCACTGAACCAGACATTCGGACTATTCAGCGAGATCAGGGCATCAACGTCTGTGCCGCATAACGTTAGACTCAGCAAATCGGCGACGGCGGAGGAGGACTTGGAAACGTGGTACATTGGAGACAGGGTGATGTTGCATCTGTTGCAACGTTGAGAAATGGGAGGTGGTAGTAGGGGACTGACCGTGGAAGATGATAATGCTACAAAGAGTGCATGTCAAAGTGGACTCGGCCGGGAAATTCCAGATAGACTCAGGGCTTGACAAAAGCTTGTGAGAGAGATAGTGGACGAGATGAACCGATGAGGGGGATGAAGGGTTGGTGGATAAGGTAGACAAGATGTGCGGTGCTGGATGGTGGATGACACCCTGCCACTCGCTTTCCCAAGGTGAGTCTGACAGACACGAATGTGGGAGGTTTTGGTCGACGGCGAGGTTACACTGGCCCAGGCACGTGACGGTGCCCTCCTTACCCTGTGTCTACAGCGCCTGCACATGCAGTGGCTGCCTGCGCCCGTGTTGCCCCGCCATACAAGAGTGCAGTGTGTCCACCTGGTAATCTATCTACAACACACTGCACGCCTCACCTCTGCTGCTACTACACTGCAACACTGCGGCACTGCTACATCATCTCTGCCGTGCTCTTCCCCCTACAGTCGCCTACCTTCAAGTTGGCATGAAGATAGCTCGTCGTCGACCAATGATCTCATCAGTCGTCGACATCGTTGCTGCCGCTGATAAGATTGCACAAGTCCCTGGCCACCGTCATATGTCCTCCTATGTGGTGGTTTGTTGGTCGGGTGCCACGCAACTGTTACACTGCTGCGAAGCCATGCCACCCTCTTTGGCAGCGATGGCCTGCTACTCTGAAGCCTGCCTTTGCGATCTCCAGAGGCCGAGATGCTTATCCTCCGCACTCCGCCCATGGACTCGTTCATGATTTTCTGTTACAAGAGCCTACGGCTCGGTCAAGGTTTGTTGCTCCTGCTTCCACCGAATTGTTTGCAGCGACGATTTCTGCCTGTGTAGCTTTACCTTTGAATCTTTTGTTCTGGGCAACGCTCCAACCTTCTGTTCCTCGAAAGCCATTTTACCATGAGGGTCATCGTTCGCGAACATGCGGAAGGGGCCTCACAGTATGCCGCCCGATATATTATCAACCGCATAAATTCTTTCGCGCCCACAGCGGAACACCCCTTCGTGCTAGGCCTACCAACAGGTAGCAGTCCGGAGCTAACCTACAAATACCTTGTGAAGGCATACAGGGATGGCGAGGTCTCATTTGCCAATGTCATAACGTTCAACATGGATGAATATGTCGGATTACCTGAAGAGCACCCCGAGTCTTACCACAGTTTCATGTACAAACATTTCTTCGCCCATATCGACATCAATCCCGCCAATGTGCACATTTTGAACGGCAACGCTCCAGATTTGACGGCAGAATGTGCCGCTTACGAAGCGAAGATTTCACAGGCAGGTGGAATCGACCTGTTCCTCGGAGGGATTGGATCGGACGGACACATTGCATTCAACGAGCCAGGCTCCTCTTTGCGGTCACGCACGAGGGTCAAGACCTTGGCTAAAGACACCATTCGAGCCAATTCCCGATTTTTTGGAGGTGATTTGAGCCAGGTTCCTAGGCAAGCATTGACTGTGGGCGTGCAAACCGTCATGGACGCCCGAGAAGTCCTCCTCATCGTGCTGGGGGCAAGCAAGGCTTTGGCTCTGGCCAAGACAATCGAAGGAAATGTCAGTCAGATGTGGACTGCAAGTGCTCTCCAGATGCACGAGCATGCCACTATTGTCTGCGACGACGCTGCTACAGACGAGATGCTTGTGAAGACGGTCAAGGTACGTCTGGGCCAGCCACCGGGTGCCGTTATGCAAGACTAATGTGCCCCAAACAGTACTTCAAGAGCATCGAACAGGTTTCGGCGGAGCAAGAAACTGCCACAGTTCCTGCGCAGAAACCGTCAGTAGCGAAAGTGGACAATTGGCGAGGCGCTTTGAAGGACCTGAGGATCGACACTGACAAGAAGCAAGTGGACCAAGAAGATGGAGAGTTGACACCAGACAGCATGTCATCGAGGCTGGTGGATTCGGCGATTGCGATGAACGACAAGAAGATGGACGATTTCATATTTGACCGGATGGGGTCGAGAGTTTCAACCTTTGCAGCATGAAACATCTTGCTTTCCGGCTTTTTTCTCCTTTGGAGAATTTTTTCTTTGGAGATCAATCCAGGCAAACCAAATTGTTCAATTGTTAGCAGTAAAGCGGGAGTGGGGCGTTTGTATGCAAATTTTGGATAGTGATGGAGCTTTTTATACAACACAATCATTTCATGCCTGCATCGGTTATGTTCTTATAACTTTGCAAATACAGTCGGTACACTGCCTCCCATCTCGACGAGGGTGCTTTTATTTCGAATCCAGGCTTCCAGGCCTCTCCGCCCGTTCTCGACGCCGACGCCGCTCTGCTTCCAACCGCCAACAGCCATCTCAGCAGGAGACTCGCCCCAGGTATTGACCCAGGTGATGCCAGCCTGCAACTGTTTGACGACAGTATGACATTGATTGATATCCTTGCCAAAGACGCCAGCAGCGAGTCCTAGTTCGGTGTTGTTGGCTCTCTGGACCGCCTCGTCGACGGAAGAGTAGGTGAGGATAGACATAACGGGACCAAAGATCTCCTCCTTGACGATCTTCATGTTGTCGGTACAGTCGGTGAAGACGGTCGGACGGACCCAGTAGCCGTCCTTGAGATTGGAGGGGATATTGGCGGGCTTTCCGAGGCCTCCGGCCAGCAACTTGGCATGATCGACCTCGATGCCGTGCTTGATGTAGCCGACGACCTTGTCGTAGTGGATTTTGCTGACCAGGGGGCCATAGTTTGTATTTGGATTCATCAAATCACCTGGTCGGACGTAGTTCAATTTTGCCAGTAGGACTTCCTCGAATTTTTGTTTCAAGGCTTTGGGAACAAACACCCTGGTACCATTGGTGCACACCTGACCGGTACTGAAGAAGTTTGCCATGAGGGCGCCATCGACCGCCTGCTCGACATCGACGTCCGGCAGGACGATCAGGGGACTTTTGCCGCCGAGCTCCATGGTGACATACTTCATCTCGCCGGCGGCGGCACCCGCGACCTTACGGCCCGTCGAGACCTGGCCGGTGAAACTGACTTTCGCGATACCTGGGTGTTTGGTGAGCAGCGCGCCGACCCGGCCGTCGCCGTAGACGACGTTGAAGACGCCATCAGGCACGCCGGCGTCCCTGTAGATTTCAGCCAGCAGCTGGGCGTGCAGCGGCGTGACTTCGGACGGCTTGTAGACCATGGTGTTGCCCGCGGCCAGACACGGGGCGGACTTCCACAGCGCAATCTGGATCGGATAGTTCCATGCCCCAATGCCCGCGCATGCCCCCAGCGGCTCCTTGGCCGTGTACACCCAGGCCGAGTCGCGGAGGTGGAAGGACTCGCCGTTCAGCCCGCCCGACGCCACCAGATGCGCAAAGTACTCGAGCACATCGGCGCCCGTGACAATGTCCACCGTCGACGTCTCGGAGAATGGCTTGCCCGTGTCCAGCGTCTCGATTCGCGCTAGTTCGTCGTTGCGCGACCGCAGAATCGATGCGGCTTTCAGCAGAATCCGCGATCGCTCCGCCGCTGGTGTGCTCGCCCATGATCTGAATGCCACGTTTGCTGATCGCACCGCTTGCTCAACTTCGCTCGCCGATGATGTGTGGATCGTGCATACTGGCTTCGACGTCGAGGGGTCGATGGATTGAAACGTCTCGTTGGAGCTGGACGTCGAGGCCGACACGGCTCGGCCGTTGTAGAATGTCCAGCGGTCAGGGAGAGCCATCGTTTTGTTTTTCCTCGGTAGGCCGTGAAGGCAGTGTACTGATATTACTCGGTGGAGCGAGCCGAGGGGCCGTATGCCTCTCTGAAATATCGAGTTACTGCCTCACACTAAGAAGAAGACGAAAGGGGTTGATGGAAGGGTCAATTCCGACCCGATCCGTCCAAGAAGTGAGTCTCGAGGTCGGAGTCGTTGCCGTCCGAATTTTGAACTGGCTTTCAACGTGTCGCACAGTCTCAACGGACGTGGTCAAGACTGCATATGCAGTGACAGTCCCAGCGGCAAATGGATTTCAGAGGACCTGAACTTCGTTGATGTTGTTTGGACTGCCGATATCCACCACAATCAGACTGTACTGTACGATGTACTAGTAGTGCGTACCCGGTAGAGGGAAGTGCTGTTGGATGAAGCCTTTTGCGGATTGACGTCTGGTTCCTCTCTAGCTTGACGGACGGAGACGAGTCCACATGTGGTAGACGAAGCTGTGCGCCCGGCTCTCGCTGGTGGCTGATCCCCTGCAGTCCTGCCCTAAGGTGGCGCCCACACTCGCAATCCTCGGGGATCCACGGGCGTCCCATCCCCAAATCAAAAGAGACACCAGGAACCATTCCAAGTGGCATGTTCTCCTCTGATGTCCATTTTCCAGCCCTACAAAACACACTTGAAAGGCTTGAGAACACTTCGGCCCGCCCCAAGCTACGATTAGGTATACTGCTCCGACTGCCGTGGCTTGGAACTGCCCGCAATCTTTTGCCTTTTGCGGGCATCAATTCAGCGACCGACTTTGACATGAACCAGATCAATCAATGAACTCTATCAGGCGTCGATATACCGACATAGTACAGTAACTGGTATGCTGTTCCTGCTGCACTGCAGTGGTAAGATTATCGCAGTGCACACAGGTGACCTGCCACTCAAATGCCTGGCTTTATCAAGGCGCCGCCACCACCACTGCCCCTTCATCCACACTGACGCATTCCAGCCTCCACCGACCCCGTCTAGCTTTTCCTTTTTCCTGACCCTTATCCCACCGCTCATCCGGAAACATCCAGTCGTTTACGCACCCTGGCCACTGCAGGGTAAGGGGACGGTACAACAGGTGGGCGGTTGGTCCACGCAGCCACGGAAAAAGGGTGCAGGCTCAAGTTGTCGGGGATCTCTCGCATCCCTTGGAAGCCAACTCCTTGTCGGACTTTCACCACTTGTGACTGGATAGAGGCGGTCAAACTGAGGCACGCGATGCACGATCTGTGCTACTGGCAAACTGTATTTTTCGCGCAGGGGGTCGATTGGACAGTGCTCGACCGCGGCAAACCCGCTCGATGGGTATGGTAGAGTCTGCAGGTGTATGCAGGTGTCCATCGAACACGCAGACAAATTTGATCACCAAAAACGGCCGATATGTCAGTCTTGGCCGGCTGATGCGTAAGATAGTGTAGTTGTGAATTTCATTCATTTTGTCTCCAACCACTACAACATCCACCACGGGATAGACCCCAAGTTGACTGCCTTGTCGGAATATCGAAGTGGACCGGGAGTCGGTCAGTCTATTCTAGTCTCCGTTCTGTCTCTCGTGCAAGATTCTCTGTATATTTTTGGCGAGGCTACGCATATTCTCACGAGACCCTTTAGATAAGGGCAACAAGATCTGGGACATTGTCGCTTTTCCCACCCTTAGTTCTCGACCGCTAGCCTTCGCTTGTCTCCTACGTGGTCATAATCAACATGACGACGACTCACCTCGACGCTTCGGAGGTCGATAGCTATGACTATCTCGTCGTGGGTGGTGGCACAGCGGTAAGTCCATGACGGATCCCTCAGACTCGATACGTGTGAGATTTTCATGAGAGACAATGAACTCGAGGAGGACGAAACACGAAAAGAACAGGAATACTTCGCTTAGACGCAAAGATAGACATTAATCACTACTTCGCTGACGATCCGGGCCTCCGCAGGGCTGTGTCATTGCCTCGCGCCTGGCCGAATATCTGCCTCACAAGAAGATTCTACTGATCGAGGCTGGCCCCAGCGATTTCATGGACGATCGAGTCTTGGATCTCAAACAGTGGCTCAGTCTGCTCGGCGGCGAACTCGACTATGATTATGGCACGACGGAGCAGCCAATGGGTATGTCATTTTCTTCTACAGTTGCAAGTCATGCTCTGCTTCTCCCCGATTTCTATCTCTGCACCGTTCTTTGCCCAACACCTCCTCTGCTACTGTTACCATCATCATGTTATACTAACCACTGACATTCTCTTACGATGCCTAGGAAACTCCCACATCCGGCACTCCCGCGCCAAAGTCCTCGGCGGGTGCTCCAGCCACAACACGTTGATCTCGTTTCGGCCATTTGAATACGACTGTCAAATCTGGGAAGCGATGGGCGCCAAAGGCTGGACATTCAGCATGTTCATGCGAGTGTTGGACAAACTCCGCAACACGGTGCAGCCAGTGCACGAACGACACCGCAACCAACTATGTCTGGACTGGGTGGAGTCATGCAGCAAAGCGATGAACATCCCCGTGGTGCACGATTTCAACCATGAAATCAAGACCAAAGGAGCCCTCAAAGAGTGCGTCGGCTTCTTTTCCGTCAGCTATAATCCCGACGATGGCCGGCGGTCGAGCGCCAGCGTGGCGTACATCCACCCGATTCTCCGAGGCGAGGAAAAGCGACCGAACCTCAAGATCCTGACCAACGCATGGGTTTCGAAAATCAACGTGTCCCAAGACGACGTCGTAACGGGCATCAACCTCACCCTGCAGTCCGGACAACAACACACTCTGACCGCAAAGACCGAAACCATCCTATGCGCCGGGGCCATCGACACGCCTCGCCTGATGCTCCTGTCGGGTCTGGGACCAGCAGACCAGCTCTCATCCTTATCGATCCCCGTGGTCAAGGATATCCCTGGAGTCGGCGAGAACCTGCTCGACCACCCGGAAACCATCATCATCTGGGAACTGAACAAGCCGGTTCCACCGAACCAGACGACGATGGATTCGGACGCGGGCATTTTCCTACGAAGGGAGCCTCCTAGTGCTGCTGCAAAGAAGGCAGCCCAAGAATCCCCGGTGCCGGTCCCAGACGACGATTCCATCGCCGACGTCATGATGCACTGCTACCAAATCCCATTCTGTCTCAACACGACGCGACTGGGCTACGACACGCCCATCGACGCCTTCTGCATGACGCCCAACATCCCGCGCCCGCGGTCCCGGGGCAAACTGTACTTGACATCCAACGACCCGACCGTCAAACCCGCTCTGGACTTCCGCTATTTCACGGACCCGGAAGGCTACGACGCCGCCACTTTTGTGTTTGGGTTGCGCGCCGCCCGCAAGATCGCCCAACAGGTTCCCTTTAGGGACTGGATCAAGCGCGAAGTCGCCCCCGGTCCGGACGTCCAGACAGACGAAGAGCTGAGCGAATACGCCCGCCGCGTCGCCCACACCGTCTATCATCCCGCTGGCACGACCAAGATGGGAGACGTTCAAAAGGACGATATGGCCGTCGTCGATCCCCGTCTCAGGGTGCGTGGGCTGAAAAAGCTCCGCATCGCGGACGCTGGCGTCTTTCCTGCCATGCCCACCATTAACCCCATGTTGACCGTTCTGGCTGTCGGCGAGAGGTGTGCCGAATTGATTGCTGCCGAGGCTGGATGGAATCCTCAAAACGCCAATGCCGTCGTCACTGGTCAACCTGACAATACTACTCGGGTCAAGGCGAGACTGTAAAAATTGCTTGAACCACCCAAAAATATAGGTGAATGGTGGGACCGGAGCGGAATGGTGTCATCAAGATCGTGAACTGGGGGCGAATATATTTATCGTCTTACGGATGTGATGCAATCAAGGAGGGTGCAGTATAGGTAGACAAGACGCGGACAACTTGAAGATCAGGACCTCTTAGATGTATACTTGACTGTACATACTTGTCAAATATATGGCTACTACCCACACATATATCAAACGTAGGTACTTACCTATGTACCTCATATCTCCGGAGAACTTGAACTCCATCAATGCAAACATGGCCGGCTACCTGGTAGTCTCCGAATACCAGTGCAGTGTAGCATCACGCCGAAAAAGACTCCTGTAGGTAAGGTCTGTGATGTTCAAAAACGAAACATATAAACCAAGGATTGCCAGAATGTAAAATCACTCAGTTCTTAGGATGTCATGTTCCAACGCCTTTCCGAGACAGGGGCTGAAATCTTTGTATGTCCACCAGATAAGAAAAGGACTTAGGTTCCAATTGACACCACACACCTATCAACCAAGAACCATATCTCCGCGCCTTGGATGTACATGAACTGAATCTTCGTACGATCTACCTTTATCCATCAGTCCCCCCAAAAATTCAATCACCTACACTGACGCCCGCCTTATTCGCGTCTTTGGCATTGGTTTCCTGCGGATCAGTCCCCTTGGTAGCCTTCAACTCTGCTTCGTCGGTGGGAGCAACGGCAGCAGTGGCAGTGGCAGCCTTGTGATTCTCATTCTCCTTCTCCCACTTGTTCTCCTCTTCCTTTCCCCGTTCATCCTCCTCATCAGGCTCTTCCTCATCCTCGGGGATGCTCAATTTCTTCTCCAAGGCTCGAATCTCTTCAGGGCTGGCTTCTCCGATATCACTGCCGCGGTGCTGTCGTGGCGGTCCCTCCAGCGGCGACATTGTAGCGCTCACCTCATGCTCCGGGACGGCAATCGACGGCGAGGACACTGCTTCTTCTCCTTTTTCTTCTCCTTCTTCAGAAGAAGTGCGTACGGTCTCGCTCTCTTCTACAGGGGTAGACTCACTTAACCGGGATTTTCGCTTAGTGATGGTGCTTGAGCGTTGTAGTTCTAGTCGATTAGCCTCTGTTGATGGCGACGACGACGAATCCTCCTCTTTAGTACCACTTGGAGAAGAAGTCGCTTCTGTACCTGCACCTTCGACTTGGGACGTAGATGCTTCGGCGATTTTATCCACCGATGTCCTCTTGGCGCCTTCAGCGGCCAACTGTG
Source organism: Exophiala dermatitidis NIH/UT8656 (assembly GCF_000230625.1). Lineage (NCBI taxonomy): Eukaryota > Fungi > Ascomycota > Eurotiomycetes > Chaetothyriales > Herpotrichiellaceae > Exophiala > Exophiala dermatitidis. The sequence continues at coordinate 947,749 of NW_008751653.1, forward strand.
CAGGAGTCTTCGCGGCGGTGACGCTTGTCGCAGTCTCGGGTGATTCGGCTGCGGCCTCTACGCTCAATTTCGTGGCTGCCGGAACGGGAATCTGGTCTGTCGTGCTGGGTTCCTTGGTAGGTGCCGCTGCTGCTTTCAGAGCCTGCGCTGCCGCCGCCTTCTTCTGGCCTGCTTTGGCGGCGGCTTCGGCCCCCAGTTGGCGCATGGCCAGGTTCAAAGGTGACTCCGTTGGCTTGTGTGAGGAAGCGGAGTCTCCGGCTTTGCCATCCTTGTCTTTCTCCTTGGGATCCACGATAGAGATGTGGCGGGTTTCGGAGGATGCGCGAGAAGGAGGTTCCGATCTTTGTGGCGTAGAGTTTGTCGTGCTGGTGACAGGTGGCTCAGGAACCAAACTGTTGTTGGTGGTTGTGCCGCCGGTCAAGCCGCCATGTTCAGAGGCAGCAATCTGCTCCTTGAGCTCGCCGTATTCGTTCCATTCTTCAATCTGCTCCAGATCCTGCAAGTCACTCCATTAGCCCAACACGTCACGCCCTGGCACCCGCAGTCCGAAGATAGAGCCTCAGCATACCCCGATGATCTCTCCGTATCTCACTAAACCAGGCAGTTTTCGTCCCTTGGATCTTCGGCCCCATAGCATGCGAGCCTTCTCGTCCGTGGCACAGTCCACTGCCCGAAATGGAATCTTGTTCGCCTTAAGGATTGTTTCTAATCTCGACGTCGCGGTGATGATGTGAGACGATCCCGCAGTCAAGGAGGTGAAGAGGTACAATGTCGGGTCTGTCAAGTAGGATGTAGTTGTAGCCGCCATGATGGGCTGTGGCAGGAGACAGAGGTTGAAGCGACGGAGGTCTCAATTGAGGTGTAAAGGTAGTGCCAGTGGAGATGATGGAAGACCGGTCTTTCAATGCTCGTAGAACAGCCTTTGGTCTGGGTACAACAGGCCAGACGCGACCAGGAGTTGAGATAGGAGACTAGACCAGCTGAGATTCTGGTTGAAGAATAGATAAGCAGGTCAGGTTCGTACTGTACGGCCAGCAGGAGGTTTGCCGGATGATAATGAGGTCCAAGAGTGTCGTCTACAGCAGCAACAAGCGCCGAACAAACAGCGCAAACAGCGCCGTGTAAAGCTGCAGGTGGATTTCAGGTTGGATTGCACCGCAGTTCAGTGGTTCCAAGGTCCCAGTTGGGTCTGTATGGGTCATTTACCGCATTTGTTACCTAGGTACGCTGAGATGGTGCAGCCTGACAGGACGATAACGTCATTCGACAATCAATTACCGCAGCCGACAACCTGGAATCACTCCAGGGCTGGCAATCTGGAACTTCCAGTCCCAACTGGAAGCATAGGTATCAACACTAAGTAGTTGTTAGACATGTATCCCCAGCTCACTCCGAGCACATCTTACTCTCCGAGTCTAGCAGCTTGCGTTCCACAGAAGACGGTTGGGGGTTCAAGTTGTTCGGAAAGTGACAATTAATACTGCCTCGCAAGGCTGAGATTGCTATGCGAAGGAAAAGCACCTTTGTTACTATGTGAGCCTCTTTCCCACTGCTACCTATTTCTGATACATCCAAGTTGATCTGGAACTGTTCTTTGTCCTACATGGCCACTTTATTTGTTACAACTACCCTGATGAAGGGCGCCGGTCCGCCAGGTACCTAGGTACAGTAAAAGAGCACGAACAGGCCAATGTCTGTCGTTGGCGCATACGTTCCTCATCCCAGTCATGCCCGCCAACCGGGTTCAACGTCAAATGCGATCAGTCAAGCAGACTATATTTCCTTGATTCTCAAACCGTGACATGCCTGCAACCAGCCAGCTGTGTGTTTCATTTCAGTCATAGCCTTCGCCTACTGAGACATCGACCTCCCTCCTCTTTTCTCGATCAATCTTTGGATGCAACGCGTCCTGCTGAGCAATAATAGCCTCCATCTTTCGAAGTAGACTACCATCAGTGAACTCGCTGGTCGGGTGTAAGTCTACCAACGGCTTGCCGTCGACACCGTGCACCCCGTGACCGGACCGGCTTCCGCCCTGTGACCGACGGCTGGCACTTCGAGCGAGAAGCCCCGTGCCTGTGAATGGCCCTGTATCCGCATCGTCCGCGGCGGCGACAGTATGACTTGACGAGGGTATGAGATTGCGTGGAAAAGCGGTCGGGGGACATGATTGTGACGTCTTTGGAGGGTGAAATATCGGACTGCCTGGTCTGCTCCCACTGGCGGCCGTGTGTTGATTATCCGGCACCGACTCAATCAACGGTCTTGGGATACTAGTATCCTGCGATCGCCGAAGCGAATGGCTCCGACCGGCCCTTATTCTTTCTCTCTCTCCGTCCATGCTAGGCCGCGAAGATCCGAAGCTCAGCAAAGGTTTAAAGGATCCCTTGTGGCGAGGCGATGACGACGAGTCCTTCGAGTAACTGGTGCTTGGCCTTTTTGTGGATTGTTGCCTGCCAACCCCAATTCCCGCTGCTGCTGTCGGGGACGTCAAACCTTCACCAAGCACGTTGACCAAATACCAGCTCCGCCACGAGTGGACGGCCTGATACCACTGGTCAGCGAGCGTTTTGTCCTTGGTACAGAAGAAATGCACGAAGTTGGCCCCGCTGAGGAACATGGATGATTTCTCCTGGCTTTTCAAGGCGAAGCATAACTTTTTGGGAGGCTTCAGCTTCTTCATTTGTCTGGTGGTAGGCGTGTACAGATCAAAGTCGGACAAATGGCAGATGTTGGTGGCATCAAGGCCATGTTCGTTCTTGGAGACCGTGACCTGCCCGTCCCCTCTGAGTTTGACCCATCGCTTATCCCACCGACCTGGCTTATGCGAATGGTAGATATGCACGCTTACACCACTCGGTTGTTGTTTTGGAGCATCTCCGACTCCGAGGTCCCCGGCAGCATGAAATTCTCTTTGGTCAGCGATGTAGAGGTGGTGTTGTTTGTCATCGTCCCACGAGTTCATCACGTCCCGAACTCGCTCATACTTGCGTAACGGTCTCTCCAGGCCCAGCTGAGAGAATGACTCAGCAAGTATAGCTGTACCCGGGTCAACGGACTCTGACATAGACAAGGACGCAGACTTCAATATATCTTTGCAAGTAGTAGATGGCGTCACGGGAATTGTTATGCTCTCCGTCTTGAATTGGACCTGAACCCTCCGTGCGCCTGCATTCACGGCGGATACTGGAGCATCAAAGTTTGGGATATTCGAGGGAGGCAGCGGTATCGGCATCGCTCCGCCGAGCTCTTTCATCCTTTCCACGCTGTTACTCGTATGATGCCCTCTGCTGGACGATCGGTGCGGCTCACTGGCACCTGATGAGCCATGGCTATGATGTTTCGCCTTTCGCAGAAGAGGTGGGCCTCCAATCACCAGCGTTCGCGTTTTCGACCCTGCGCCGTCAGGGGTGGTTCTTCTGTTAGCTGATGTCTCAGGGGAGTTCTTGTCGGCCGATAGATCATGACGTCGCCCGACCTCTGGATGCCTTTCGTTCGCGCTACTGCTCTTGTCCCTGTCCTCTAGGGTGCGCTGGCCGCCATCATCAGCGCGAGCCCGCCCTTTCTCTTTCCGCCTCTGCCGCTCCTCAAGACGACGGCGCGCCTCCCGCTCCCGCAACTCTCGCAGGCGGTCTACTTCTCCCTCCAGTATCAGTCGCGCTTCTTCCCTTGCGACCTCGTACGACCTCCTAAGACATGGGGCTTCTGTCGAGTCTGCACCAGGAGCATCTTCTTGCGCGGCGAGGTCTCTACCCAGATTGCGTGCAGTGTCGGATCTTTCGGCGCGTTCAGTCACCATCTTTCTGCCCCTGCTCTGCTGCGATTCCTCTTGTTTGTCAGATTGCGAGACTTCTGGTGCGGGTTCGGGTCGCGCACTTGCGCCATCGTCGCACGCACCCGCATTCTGCGGTATACTCGGAGAACTGGTCTCGGGCTTGGGTTTGCGATGGTATCGGGACGGCAAGCGCGTGATAGAAGTCTTTGAAGTCGGTGGGACAGGCGGCAATGGAGGGGCAGGCTCGGGTTCGGGGTTCTTCACAGCACTGGCGCTCTTCCGAAGTGATCTGTACCGTAGAAACTTCGGAGTTGGCGCTGACGAGCCCGGTCCTTCTGATGAGGCTCGGATCATATTGAGGTTCTTCGCAATGGCGATGCCGTCGCTGGGGGTGTCATGATCTGGGTAACAGTCGCTTATTGTGGGAGAATGTCGCAACAGGCAAAAAGGACAATTGTCGCGTGCCCACGCGTGGCAGATTAGAAGGACTATATGGCGTAAAACCGGATGGAAGCGCCGCAGGGACTGGAAGATGATAGTGTTTGTTATTTACAAATAAGTACAGAGTCAACAGGGGAATTCTTTTGTCCGCTGTTGTTGTGCAGGGAGTTTGCGTCCGCCGCAAGTTGTGGTTGTTATTATTGCGATGCCCCGCAGCGGCCCGTCGACGGCTGCAAGGTACCGAATCAAACGCAGCAAATCCTCCGGCCAGCGAGGCTGAAGCTGCACCGGTTTTTCCAGCCTCGTTCAGCCTGATTCGATGAGCCTCGTCCGCGAGGCTATGCTGAGGAGCTGGTGGCTGGCTCCAACTCCGTCTCCCTCAGTTCTTGGAATAGTTCCTCATGACCCAGCACACCCAGCACACCCAGCAGACCAGGACCGGCCTCATCGGTGCAGCACGGCAAATCCCCCAATCCCTTCGGTCCCCCCAGTGGATGTCACTCTTGCCGATTCACCCGCCACAATGCACCATCTTCCACAGGGACTCCAGTCCGCTGCTCTTGCATTGAAAACTGCAATGTTCTTAAATTGCATCTCGCTCAAGGAGACTTTGGCATGGGGCTTGAGTGGTTCGTGCGGATCATGGATTGGATATCTGTCACGATCGCGGACAGGGGGGAGCTGAGGCGGGGCGGGGGATACCAGGTCGGATATCTCGCTGGTCGCCTCCGTCGAGGTCTGTCGAGGCCAGCCTCCAAAGCTATAATTCGATGTTGTAGAAACAGGAGAGTCGGTATCTCGCATGCTGCTCGAGTTGCTACGCATGCGCTGGAGCCGTTCTTGTGGTTTGACCGGCCGGGCGATGCCCTTCTGTAATTTCTTCTTTGCTGTCTGCATGATTTTCGCATCATCAAGTCCGGCCGCATGGCCCAACGAGAGTCGCTCCAAATCCCAAAACCGTAGCTCGGATGCCGCGTTGGCAAACGCAAGGACTGGATGCTGGTCGGGATGATCCGGCGACGGCAATAAGAGGCCAAACCGAAGATAAAACTGCTCGACGTGGGGGCTTTCAAATTCGAGCAGTCGTTCGTACGAGGGGTGTCCTTCGTATTCTTCTGCAACCTCGACCTTTTCTACGCCCCTCCCATCCCGGACAACCCGGCGCATGAACCCGTTCCGATTGTCCAGAAACTCCTCCACCTTGGGCGCTGTGGCAGGGTCAGGAGGCGGCGATCGAGAATCGAACCCCGTTACTTTCCAGAGCACTATCTTGTCCTCGCCCGCGGCTTTGGATATGATCAGATCGCCGAGGAACCGTGCACAATCCACAAAGTTAGAGTGGACACCTGAACTGACAAAGTGGGGATAATATACGGTCAGCACTTCGTCAGCACTTCGCTTCCTTCCTTCTGGGGAGATTTGGTGCCAGAAAGGCGAGCGGTCGTGTAGATCCGGGACCGTCCAGATGCAAACACGTTGGTCATGGCCCCCAGTGACCAGATATCGCCCACTGAGATGCCATGACACCGTCAGAATCCCCTCACAGTGTCCCGTTGCCTGGCCACAGATGATTATGGTCGGAGATTCATGAGGGCTAGCGTAACGCCGCAAATCCCAGATTCGAAGGCTCTTATCCATCGAAGCTGTGGCGACAATCCACGGATAGAGCGGATGCGTGGCGATATCGTTGATGGTCCCATGTCCATGTCCAATAAATGTTTTGAATAACTGACCGTCGATAGCGTTGATGATTTTCAGTTGCCCTGAACCGCCCGCAACTGCCAGTAGAGGCACCTCGGGGTCAACGTAGCACCATGAACAAGAATTTAAGCCCGGCGAATCTGCATTGTCGGTCTCCTGTTGGTCCACCAGCTCGTGAATCATTTCCACCACGACATTGCTTTGGGTCGAGAGACGACCGATAAGCACTTTCCGCTGGCCCACCACGGCGAAGACTGGCTCTTCCTCCTGGGGGCTTGAGTAGGGAAAGAACTTGACGTCGTAAAGGGCAAAGCGGTCTGTTTCAGTAGCCGTTTTGAACTTGTATTTCAACTTGGGCAAGACGAAGGACTCCTTCGTGGGACCTTGAGACTGCATGATGTGAAAGCGTCAACCCACCAAACCACCGTGGAATGCAAGATGAAGAGGCGCTTGATCAAACAGCTGATCAATTCAATTTGACCTCGATGCCGCTGGTCATGTTCGCAGCTACCAGTAGACTGCTGAGGAGCGTGGCGGAACCCTGCCTCTACTCCCTTTCACCATTGTGACTTAACAGTTCGACGATAGGTGCTTCTTGTCCTTGCTGCCGCAGGATCAGTGAATATATAATGTCCACTGGCAGTTGAGACTACCTTATCTTGCTGCACGGAAAAGGAGTAGAGTGAAGTGTTGGTGTAATAAATACGGTAAATTACCGATGAGATTGTGGTGAATTCCTGGCGGATACGCAACTGACGTCGCTCTTGGCATCATAGACGTTCAGTTTCCATTCAATATCAACGACGCTCACTTTACACACAGGTATTCCTTGTAATCCGGCTGTAAGAAGGCGCCTCTTGATCAGGAACTGGCATAGGGAGAGTCATCAGTCGGATACAACTGATCGCCCGGCTCTTTTGAGGCTGAGTCACTGCACCATGGCCAAAGCAGTGAACTCCAGTCGCTCGCCGGAGCAGCTCAAGGAAGACCTAGAACGAGAGTTCTTGTCGCCCCCGGCAACATTCAGTCCAGAATGGCTGAACAGATTGCAACAGAGATGGGACTACCAGTCGCCAGGCTATACAGACATATGTCAAGTGGCTCCTACACAGACCAGGACCATTACGCGCTTCACCCGTGAAGGTCTAGAAGGCAAAGTGACCGGCTACAAACAAGTGACGGTTCCTGCATCTAGTGCAACAGCAAAGAATTCGACCTCACTGCTGCGGAGACCAGCCAACAGAGCCGACTTTGTGCGCGGCGCTGCCGGCTATCTCCCCTTTGCCCCGGGTGGGTTGGACGGAGTGGATGCCATCCAGGCCTACGAGGATCGAACGCTCCTTGAGGAAGCAAATCAAGCAGCAAAGAAGAAATCTAGTGCCCTTGATCGAATCATCAACTTCAGTACCGAAGGTGGCCTTCTTGAGACCCCCCCGGGCTTCACGCGCGGCATGAAATTTACAGATAAGAAGTCCTCAACCCATGATGAAGCCGCAGATGTTGAGAAGACGTTACAAGAAGACGAGCATGAAGTCACTGCGAACCTCGAGCGAGACGAGCCGAATGGGGTGACAACACCTCCGCTAAACGGCGACACTTCGACCAGCGATGATGAAGACCAGGATGCAGAGTTGGATGACCTGCTTCCGGTTGAATTTCCGTCTTTGGCGCCGCGAGGTGAATTGACGTCTGGGTCTCTCAAGAAGCCCTCTAGGGAATGGGCTCATGTGGTAGACGTGAACAAGGACATCCCTAACTTTCATGAATTGGTGCCCGAAATGGCTCGAACATGGCCCTTCGAATTGGATACCTTCCAGAAAGAGGCGGTATACCATCTCGAGAACGGCGATTCGGTTTTCGTGGCAGCGCATACATCGGCTGGAAAGACGGTGGTGGCTGAATACGCCATTGCTCTAGCCGCAAAGCATATGACAAAGGCGATTTACACCTCGCCTATCAAGGCCCTCTCCAACCAGAAGTTCCGTGATTTCAAGCAGGTGTTTGACGATGTAGGAGTCTTGACAGGCGATGTGCAAATCAATCCCGAGGCTAGTTGCCTGATCATGACGACTGAGATTTTGCGAAGCATGCTTTATCGCGGGGCTGATTTGATCCGGGATGTCGAGTTTGTCATCTTTGACGAGGTGCATTATGTCAATGACCTTGAGCGTGGTGTTGTGTGGGAAGAGGTCATAATCATGCTGCCAGAACACGTCACTCTGATTCTTCTGTCCGCGACAGTACCCAACACATATGAGTTTGCATCCTGGGTTGGTCGCACCAAGAAGAAGAACATCTACGTCATCTCCACCCCGAAGAGACCTGTTCCCTTGGAGCATTATCTCTGGGCAGGGAAGGAGATGTTCAAGATCGTTGACTCTGAAAAGCGGTTTCTTCAGTCGGGGTGGAAAGCTGCCAACGATGTATTGTCGGGTCTCGACAAAGTCAAGGAGCAGAAAGCGGTCGAAGCGCAAGCGTCTGGTCGTGGTGGAGCTTCGCAGCGGGGAGGTCGTGGTCAACAAGCTCGTGGCGGACAGAATCAACGCGGCGGAGCAAACCAACGAGGGGGCCCACAGCAGCGTGGTCGTGGCGGCCAAGTTCCCAACCGAGGTCAGGGCAATATTGCACGGACTGGTCGTGGAGGAGGCAGAACCACAGCAGCGCAGGATCGGAACCTGTGGGTGCATCTCGTGCAACACCTGCGCAAGGAGAACCTCCTTCCTGCTTGTATATTCGTCTTCTCCAAGAAACGATGTGAAGAGAATGCAGAATCCCTGTCTAACCAAGACTTCTGCACTGCTACCGAGAAAAGCGCAATCCACATGACCATTGAAAAGTCCCTGGCAAGGCTGAAACCCGAAGATCGTGTGCTTCCCCAGATCCGACGGTTGCGAGAGATGTTAGGTCGAGGTGTCGCGGTCCACCACGGCGGTCTGTTGCCAATTGTCAAGGAAATCGTGGAGATACTATTCGCCAAAACCCTGGTCAAGGTACTGTTCGCGACAGAGACCTTTGCCATGGGACTGAACCTGCCCACGCGGACGGTGGTCTTTTCTGGATATCGCAAACATGACGGCCGGGATTTTCGAAACCTCCTGCCTGGAGAATATACCCAGATGGCGGGTCGTGCAGGCCGTCGTGGTCTGGACACAGTTGGGACCGTCATCCTCGTCACACCGGGCCGCACGGAGGCACCCCCTGCGGCGGAACTGATACAGATGATTACAGGGCCTGCCACGAAGCTTCGCAGTCAGTTCCGATTACACTACAACATGATCCTCAATCTCATGCGGGTCGAAGCATTGAAGATCGAGGAAATGATCAAACGCAGCTTTTCGGAAAACGCCACCCAGGCGTTATTGCCGCAGCATGAGAAGGAAGTGGCTTTGTCTCAGGCCAATCTGGACAAGATCAAACGAGAGCCGTGTGACATTTGTGATATCGACCTGGAGGCCTGTCACGAGGCAGCCATGAGGTTTGAACAACTGACCAAGGAACTCCACCTGAAATTACTCTCCACCCCGGTTGGCCGACGCCTATGGACAGCACGGCGACTGATCGTGTTCAAGAAGGTGAGCTAACAATTGCAGTCTTGAAATATGTATCATTTTAACGTTGCTCACTGTTTTTGCAGGATGGGATCCGCAAGGTAGGCGTCTTGCTCGAGGATGGACTCCGAGGAGGCCCGTACCCTCATTTCAACGTTCTGGAAATATCCGACGTCGATGCAAAGCGGTCGACCCGAGACCTGCTACCGTATCTGCCCTGTATGCGCGCGATGTTCACCCCTTTGCCGAATGATCCGGAACGAGTGAAAATTGGACCTACCCAGGTGTCGTTGGACGATGTGGAATGCGTTACCCAAACAATTGTCAAGGTCAGAGGCCCTCACTGGTACATCAAAGTCGCGAAAGGTAATACTTACTATTTTTCCAAAAACAACAGGTCGATTTGCGTTCGTTACTAAACTCACACGCAGTTCAGCGGCAGTTTGCAGAAAAGGATTTCGTCAATCTTTACTCGTCCTGGACTTCGACGGCCTGGGACGAGCAGGAATGGAGCAAAGTTCATGAGTTGCAGGTTCGCGAGTTGCTGATGGACCGAACCAAAATGGCGCAGATTGTGCAAAGCGCAAAGTGTCTCGAGTGTCCCAACTTTGTCAAACACTACGGCATGCAGCACGACGAATGGCTGATCAAGGAAAATATCGAGTCGTTGAAGATGTTGATGTCGGACCAGAATCTGGCCCTGCTTCCCGACTACCAGCAGAGAACCGAAGTTCTGAAAGATTTGGGTTTCATCGACGATCAAAGCCGGGTCCAACTCAAGGGCAAGGTGGCTTGTGAAATCCATTCGGCTGATGAACTGGTGCTGACGGAACTAATTCTCGAGAACGTTCTCGCTTCGTAAGTGTCGATATCCATACCTGATTGACTACTGGCGGGTGGGTCTGTTGTTGTGATACTGATACTTTGCTGCTGTCAGATTCGAACCGGAGGAGATCGTCGCTCTTTTGTCTTCGTTTGTGTTTCAGGAAAAGACTGACAACGAGCCGCAACTCAGCGAGAACCTGAAACGTGGCAAGGAAGCCATCATCGAGATTTCCGAACGTGTCAACCACTACCAAACTCTGCATCAAGTCATCTTGTCTTCGGACGATGCCAACGATTTTGTATCCCGGCCCCGGTTTGGTCTGGTCGAGGTAGTGTACGAGTGGGCGCGAGGCATGTCCTTCAACCGTATCACCGATCTGACCGATGTCATGGAGGGGACCATTGTGCGTGTCGTCACCAGGCTGGATGAAACGTGCCGAGAGGTAATGAGTGCAGCTAGGTTGATTGGTGATCCCGGGTTGTATCAGAAGATGGAGAAGGCTCGAGAAATGATCCGGCGCGATGTTGTGTTTACTGCGAGCTTGTACATGTGAGAGTGAGCTGTGAGTCTCTACGAGTTTGACTTTGGCCGTGTTTATCGAGAGCGGAAGCATGGAGATTCCACCTTTACATGTGGTCGCTGGAAAAACGGCGAGGAGAGAACATGGCGTTCCAACCATAGACAATGACATAGCCGGACAAAAACTGGTCCATGTCGTCGTCCCAAACACCCCGAAACAGATCGCCTGTAATTGTAAATCGAAAATCTTCAATATACCTACCTAAGGTTTTGTATAGAGTAAGATTCTATCTGAACCCTTGGATCGTATCTACAGTGCCTTGTTTGTCTCCTATGTCCAGTGCAGTCCATCACCCTCGTGTCGTCGATATTTATGATTTGTATTATTTATACCCCAGTTTCCTCTCCGGCCCCGCCATTTACTCCTCCACCCCGAGTCCTACAATCTGGCTTATGCTCAGCAGCATTGAATATTGATACAGTACCTCAATATCTGAATACGATCATACTTACCTATCTAGGTACTTGACTTGACCTGTACCTAAGGCAGACGCGCTATCTATTCCAGCAACCATGTCCACCTCTCCAGCCGTCACCTCTCCAAAGCCTGCTCTCAGCACATCCAACAATCTCCTCATCTGCACGGCCTGCGGAGCCCAATATGACGTGGAAGAAAAGAACGCAGCCACTTTGTCCGAATGTCGAATTTGCGAGGTAGGTACAGTGCCTTACCTTAGGGTGCCATAGCAGTCCGAGTCCTCGAGTGTTATTATTCAAGGTATATACCTTGGTGATATACTGACCGAATTGACAATGCGCTGGTGACCAGGACCCACGACAATTCATCCCAGAAACAGGCCAGTCATTTACCACGCTCGCGAATCTGAGGGCGTCGGACAACAAGTACAGAAATGTCTTTGAGCCGTGTGCTAGTGGGCAGAATGAGAATGTGCTTGAGGTGTGGACGGAACCGAAGGTGAGATACAGCATCGATGAGGCTGCCCGTGACAGAAACACACTCATTCTGGGTTTGTCATTTGTTAGTTCGGCATTGGACAACGAGCATGTCTGATTCAGACACCACACGGCAATGTTCTGTGGGATCTGGTTGCTTTTTTGGACCAGGAGACGGTGGATAAGGTATGTACTGTATACCCATGATACCTGGTATCTCTGGTACATCCTTACCTATACCTACCACGTTCGGTTCAGGGGGAATCATCCCTTTCATGTTAGGGCTAACGCATTTCACGTCTGATGTCTCACGATCAAGATCACCGTACTAGGCGGGTTGAAGTGTATCATCATATCTCATCCACATTTCTACACGTAAGTGGTCTGTTCTGTTCGCAAGAAGACGACGGCGTAGAAACAACAAAACCATACTTTTCCTTTACGCCGACCCTCAAAAGCAAAGAAGAATGTCGTAAACCATGTCTTGTCTTGCCTTGCCGATCAAATACCGACTTTTTGACTTCTTTAGAACATGGGCAGATTGGTCTGCAACGTTCCATTGTCCAATTTACATGACCGAGGTCGACTCTGTCTGGGCGAATCGTAAAGACGGAACCAAAACCTCGACATTGAAACTGTTGACCCAGCCCACCACCGAACTCCTTCCGGGCCTCACGGCCGTTATTTGCGGCGGCCACTTCCCGGGCAGTATGGTGCTGCATTCCGCTCCGCCCAACACTTCATTGCCAACGCTATTTGTGGCAGACACCATTTTTGCGGTGGCCTCAGCGAAGAATCCGAACCCCGGGAAGAGAAGGGATACGATTTCGTATCAATTCCTCTGGAGTATTCCCAACATGATCCCTCTGCCGCCGGACACGGTCCTACAGATCTGGAAGGCTTTGAAGCCATTCGATTTCAAGGCGACGTATGGAGTAATGGCCAAGATCAGTAACGTCTGTAAGTCGAGTCGTACTGCAGCGTTTAAACTTTCTGAATTCCAAAGTCACGGGCCACGTGTGGGCTGCACTGTTTTCCTGTGGCATTTTAGAAATAGCAAATGCTGATGCTGATGTGTTTGAATTTTTAGTCGAGAAGCCTGGCCAGACCCTTAGCCTGAAGGAAAGAGTTCTTCAAAGTGCAAAGATTGCCGTCAAGGCCATGGGATATTCCGAGCATAGCATCTTCGCTGAACAGTTGTGACTGCGTTATGGAGCATTGGCTCCTTTAGTTTCGTGCTTTGGGTTTTGGAGGCCGGCTTGCACAAGACTGACCTGCAAGCATTCCTCTGAGATGTCGTGACTTCTACCAAATTGCTGGCATTGGGAGCATGGGGTTGGCGTAAAATATCTGGCTTGTTTCCCGGGAAATCCCTGTATCGCTGTACTCGAGCATGCAATGCTGAAAGCAAATGATTTTACACCAGCAGCACCGCATTCAGACAACCGTCCCGACTGGGATCATTGGTCACCTGCGCATATTTACCCCAGACGACTTTTCCACCCGTGGTGACAAGGCCAAGTTCCGAAACGTTGACTTCAATCACTGTGCCTTTCGTCAAAACTCCTAACTGCGTGTAGAGCGGGTTCTGTGGATTCTTCTTGACACTGATGATCGGCAACTGCACAGTAACTCCCAATTCCGGATGCGTGACATTGGCTTTCTTGTATCGCAAACCCATGGGCCGGATGAAGCGCTCATATTTCACAGGCCGTCGGGTAAAGTCTGGGCCAACAAAGGTCGGTTGGGTGATCATTCTCTTCCAGCTCTTCTTTGCCGTCTTCTTGCCAGTCTTGACCACCTTGAACATCTCCTCCTCGCTGATGCCTTTCACCTTGGGTAGTGGCACAGAGAACTTGGCGGCCTTCTCAGCTCTCTTGTTTTTAATGGCGCTCGAAAGAGCCTTTGCATTGTTCGCCTGCGACCGATCAAGCAGGTAATTGGGAAGAGGGGTGGAAGAGGGTTCGTTGGGCGCAGCGGACTTGACATCTCGTTCTTCTTGGGCCTTGATGGCCTTTTTCATTTGAATCTTCTCGGCATGACGCTTCTTCTGATGGAGTTTGGCTCTCAGCCCACGAAGGTTCTGTGCCTTTTCGGACTGGGCGTGGCCTTCTCTGGCCTCCCGCTTCCGCACTCGTTCATCATGGTCGAGCCGTTTGCCGTGCTGTTTTGTCCAGCGCTCGATATATTCGTTCTGAGGCATTGTGACTGACGGGTGGTGTTTTTGGTCAACCTTTACACCGGGTCAAGATGTGCAGTGGCCGATGGAAAGGAAACACAACTTGAACTCAGCGAGCGTCGAACTCGAATCTGCCTGGCACTGGCAGTCCAAAAAAGTTGCGGCTACTACTACTAGTGTCCGATTTGGCTTAGCCTTCCGAAATCTCATTAATCACGTGCTTCTTAAAAGCTGACTAAGACCACCTCAAAAAAACTGCACGCTGGACCTCTGTGAGCACTTTGCTCAACTCACCAAAGGTTACCTAAGCATTCGTCGCTGAGCTTCTAGATTACTACTCCCACTGCCTGGATTCTTTCCTCTACTTGAATTCAAGACATGTTGCACGCATGTGCACCCTGTGCCAAATGGACTTGTAGCTATCGCCAATACTATGCTGATTCGCTGCCCCAGATCCCAGTGCGTTTTCGAGTCACGAATTCGCCCATCTCCTTTCACGCTTCTCGAGGCAGCAAGTCTACATGACAGTGGCATCGGCAGTACAGATGGCAACAATAGTCTTACAAGGGAAGAGTGAATGGGAAATAGAATGTAGGCTCTTGCGAAGGTTCGAAATAGGAACCCACGGGACTGAGCCGTTCTCCCACATGTATCCAGCCTTAGGACTATACGTCGTATACCCTCAAGGCTTGCCAACGCGAACTAAGAGTTGCGCAGTTACAGTTCGAAGGGCTTCAGCACGGCTGCAGATAACACGTAGTCCGGCAGATGTTAGGCCTGGATCTGGGAATGGGCTTCGAAGAGGTCAAGAGTCAGCGCCGAGTATATCTACCTACCTATGGGTATTCAATATTCAGTTGAACTTGGTGCGGTACAACGTAAGTGAAGTGCAGCGGAGAACGGTCCAGGGGCTGCATATGGCACCGCCACAGTGACATCCGACAGGAAGGGGAGATTCGGCGAGGCAATTGAGTGGCGTGAGAGAGATCTATGCGAGAACAGAGCGTGAAGGCAGAAGAGTATGATGATTTCGTGACAACGTAACCTTTGAATGCTGATGGCCTGATGCTGCAAGGGAGTACGACTACAGTGCAACGAGCGAAGATTGTCCCCTTTTTTCTGCCACCTGTCCACAGGGAAATATTGTTGATCGTTCGGTGATCTCGAACGGCATCGTTCAACTCCCCAGATTTCATAGCACTACAAATGTCAGATTGACTTCCTAATTGGCCGCTCGAATCCCTTGGAAGAATGTGGCCAGTTTGTTCTTGACCATCTCACTCACTCATTTGATTGCGGATTGCAATTCTTGTCACCTTTAACTTGATTCTTGTTTGTACTATATTCGCTTGATACAACTTGTTGCAAGTGCCGTCTTTACCTATCGACGGCTACACGGCAACATGCGTCCTCATACCGCATCGCAGTTCTTCCTCACCTTCTATCTCTTCTTGCGGCCGCAATGCGTAAGGGCCGAGTCCCAGTGTGCCATCGATCCCAACTCGATCGTTTCCGATGCCTGCACATCCTATTCAGACCTCGAACGGCTGAACGCCGAATTAGAACCCTCCCTCGACGACTTGACCCAAAACACCGATTTCTTCGCCTATTACCGTTTAAACTTGTACAACAAAGCCTGTCCTTTCTGGAACGATGAGAACTCCATGTGCGGCAACCGTGCCTGTGCCGTGGACACGATAGAAGATGAAAGCGCCATTCCACCTATATGGCGAGCAGAAGAGTTGAGTAAACTGGAAGGAGCCCGTGCAAAACACCCTGGAAGAGCACAACAACGAGAAAGACCGAAAGACCGGCCTCTCCAATATCAATTGGGTGAGAACGTCGACGAGACCTGCGTGCTTGAAGAAGACGATGAATGTGACGAGAGAGATTATTGTGTCCCGGACGACGAAGGTGCCGCGGGCAAGGGAGATTACGTGAGTCTGGTCAATAACACAGAACGTTATACAGGATACTCGGGCATGGGAGCCCGGCAAGTCTGGGATGCGATATACAAAGAGAACTGTTTCACGGCAAAGTCGCCTCGAGAGGCAACCTTACCATCCAAACAATTCCAAGCAGCACAGAACTTGAAAAACGTGTTCCAAGAATATGGCCGACAGCATGTGGACCAGAAAGACGATCTGTATCCGCTAGATGACCAGTGTCTGGAGCAACGCGCCTTTTACCGGATCGTGAGTGGGATGCACGCCTCGATTTCCACCCATTTGTGCTGGGAGTTCTTCAATCAAACTACGGGAGAATGGTTTCACAACGTGGACTGCTACAAGGAGCGTCTGCATACCTATCCAGAGCGTATCTCGAACATCTACTTCAACTACGCACTCCTGACCAGAGCGGTGGCCAAGGCGAGGAAGCATTTAGAGTCATACACCTTCTGCTCCGGTGATCCACAGCAGGACTTTGAGACGAAACAGAAGGTTTTGGCGTTGGCCGATAAAGCTGCCTCGGGACCGCATACCTTTGACGAATCGGTCATGTTCCAGGATCCGGCGGTCCTTGACCTGAAGGAAGATTTCCGTAATCGTTTCAGAAATGTCTCCAGACTCATGGATTGTGTGGGATGTGACAAGTGTCGCCTCTGGGGCAAAGTCCAAACTGCCGGCTACGGCGCGGCTCTGAAGATTCTGTTTGAATTTGACGAGACCAAAAATGGAGAGAATCCGCCCTTACGAAGAACCGAGCTTGTTGCGCTGGTCAACACCCTCGCTCGCGTCAGTCACAGTTTGGATGCTATTCAGAAATTCCGCGCTGCTGTCAACACGGGCGACTACAGTGTGCTGGACGTGAAGGGGCCGCTTGGAGTATCATCTGAGACTGTGGCCAAAGAGTCGAGCAGCCCTGCGGCATCGCCTCAGCCGTCGAGCGCCAATGATGACGATTTCCAAGATTTCGAGGATGAGCCCGAACCGCCACTGGTCGAACAGACCATCTCGGAAGTCTTTTGGTCTGAACTAGATCTGGTGTGGCGGGCTTACAAGATGGTCCTGCGCAGCTGGGTTGAGATGCCGTTCAAGTTTTTCGCCATCTTTGTTATGGAGCTGAATCGGTTGTGGAACTACTGGCTGGGGATCCCTGTGCCGGATCGGTCGTGGGATTTTCACTTCCCGACCCGGGATGAGTTGTGACAAGATAAAAAATAAACAGGGGCGCTCGGTTGATTGTTTGACTAGGCTGGTTGGGCTGATCTGGCGTGTACTATGATATTGGGGCCTGGGACACTAGTTTCTGCTGTTTTGATCACTTTCATGCATGAGCAAGCAGATGGCATTGTAGAGTATAGATAGCATACATAGCGATGGCGTTGGGCTCGATTACATCCTCTTTGCTTAGGGCTCCGTTGTATGGATGTGTTTATCGAGGTTGTATCTGATGCTGTACAACTGCAGTGAGTCTTGCTGGCTCGTTGCCCCTCGCAACCGCCTCGTCAACTATAAGAATCGCGGTCATCGAATCACGGCCAGACGCGTACTAACTAGTAGGCCGCCGCAAATGTGTAACCTGACAGCACATTCTATGACGGCATAAACCGAGAGGATTCTTGCGACTTTTGCTCTGTTAATAGTGAAAGTCCAATTGCAAAACTCAACGGCTCGGATTGCGGTCTGCTGTTTGTCTCACCTCAAGACGATGTTGCGGCTTCATGAGCCCTCGGCGACACCTTGTCCGGTACCGGTCCTGCCGCCGTCATCAAGCCGACGACTCGGACTGCAGGGCAACGGCCGTCGAGACTCTCTACTGGGTATGGTGAGCGCGGGGGACGATGATACGACCGCCAAGCTCGAGTTTACTTCAGCGTTCGGCGCCGGCACTTTGAGAAATAACAAGCCGCGAAGACGACAGGCTGCGGGGAGGAATAAGGACAACGGCCCTGGGTTTGCAATCCATGAGGACGCGAACAGAGAAGATGGCAAGATAAACATGATGGAGAAGAGGGAATCCGCTCTGGCACAGCCTGCGAAGAGGGCGGTCAGGCTACCAGGACCATCACCAGCGGCATCACAGCAAAGCAGTCGGAATCACCAAGCACCACCGCACCCAGAACTCGCGCGCCGGCTGAACAAAGACCCGCGAAGGCCGACAGCCATGGCTCCAAGAACATTGGATACGCTTCCTGAGGACTCCAGGCTGACCATCAATTCGACGACCGTCCTGAAGCCCGCACGACGCGGCACGATCTTCATCCCTAACGACGACACCACCATGCCGAGCATGTACATGGGGATTTTTAGTCCTATCAAGAACTTGGACGCCAGACTGGGCTCAGACGCCGGGGAAGTAGAGATAACAGGCATCGCAGCTCAGATGGCGCAAAAGAGAAGTTTTCGGAGGTCAATGATCACGACGTCTCCCAAACGAGCCCCGTTACATGTTTTGGGGAAAGATAATGTCTGCTCGAACGTTGTGCTTGAGGATCGAATCGGGCAAGGTGGCGGCAAGGAGAATGTTCCGCCAGGACACAATGCCATGGGAGATGAAAAGCCCACCCGAAAGGCTTCATTGCCCAGGAGACAATCCATACAAGGACCCTCGATCTGCGAGATGAAAACCGTGGAAACAGACGTGGTTCTAGGGACACAACCTGCCAACAGCAATCGGAAGGACCATCCTGTACAACGACAGTCCAGTAAAGCTCAGTCCAAAACAACGAGATTATATGAGCCAACCGCTAGCTCTTCCGAGCGGAACAAGGAGAGGAACCCTTCTCGGCGTCCGAATGCAAAGCCTATGTGGAACTCAGGCTCTCGCCTCAAACAGTCTCACGTGCCCCCGGCACTGGTTGAGTCCTCGAGGACGAATACGATCCAACCGCGCCCAGACCAAATTGCATCCACGAAACCGGCAGTGCCTACTAGATTCATCGTTCCCAATGTCAAAGTTGAGGCGCTTCCCGATGCCTATCCGTTACTGACGGAAGACATTGCCATCCCCTCCATGTATGAGGAGAACTGGCTGAGCCATCAGGAAATCTCCATCACTCAACTGGTTAACAACTTCTTTGAGGCATCTTCCCCGAAACAATCATCTACTGAAGCCGGAATGTTGAGAATCCGTCTCCTCGAGAAGTATGGCAACGCCGACAGTGCCATGCTCTACAAGAGACTGCAAGCGGCATTGTTGTTCGGGGCATTGAGTATTCCATCGGAGGTCTTGAGATCTGCTGGGCGGTTGAACAATGATCTCGGAAGAAGAAGAGCCTTCACAGATCTGTGGCTTGAGACTTACAGCCTTTCTTGCTTACAGCCGGCTTTGGAGGTGGTGGTTGGGCGCCAATGTGGCATCCCTTCACCAGGAAGACGTAGCAGTGGAAACAGTACTGCGCCCCGAGAAGCATTACAGCGATTCATCGAGACGTTTTTGGTGAGAAACGAAGACGGTAGTCATTCGGAACAGCCTGGTACAGATCACGGAGCTTGGTCCTATCAACGGACACTCCTCCGAAGCCTTATGCTCATCAAAGTGCTGGACATGGCCAAGGAACCCTCAACTCCTCTAGCCAGTGGCTGTTTATTCCAGGCGTCTTCCACGCATAAAACCTCTGTCGACGTGGTCAAAGCGTTGTTTCAGTTGCTCAATCCCAGTGCCGGGGATCCCATCCGTGCATTGAGCCATGTTGGCTATGTCGTTACACATTCGCAATACCCGCTTGAAGAGTATACGTATAAGATTGACAATCTGGCAGTGGATCTACGGGATGGAGTCCGATTAACGAGACTGGTCGAGCTGCTGCTCTACCCTTCTGCTACCCGATCTCTTGAACAGTTGCGTGACCACGAGTCTACCAGCACAACAACTGTACTCCTACCAACCGGAGAACTGCTGTCTTTGGAAGAGGGACAGCCGGACTGGCCGTTGTCGCAGCATCTCAAGTTTCCATGTCTTGGTCGAGCGACAAAACTGTACAATGTCCAGATCGCGTTGAGTGCCATCCAGGGTGTCAAGGGAATGACGGCGGTGGTGCAGGACATTTGTCCCGAAGATATTGTGGACGGGTACCGAGAGAAGACGGTCAGGTTGCTTTGGGGCTTGACGAGCAAATGGGGTCTTGGTGGCCTTGTGGAGTGGGCCGATGTGGTGAGGGAGATCAAGAGGTTGCGCCGGACAATAGACAACAACCGCCAGCACCACTCGCCGATCGACTACTTCGATATCTTGCACGACGACGAATTTGGAGACGACTATGCGTCTGGTCCTGCTCGGTATCAGATGCTATTAAAGTCCTGGGCGCAAGCCATTGCCGCCAAAAATGGACTGGCTGTCACAAACCTTACGTCCAGTTTCGCCGATACAAGAGTCTTTGAGGCGATTGTGGATGAGTATGAAGCATACATCTCCACCGATGGCACCAGTGGGAGTCGTTCTGATCGTCTTGGTACGCAAGGGACAGACAGCACTACCACCAAGCGATCTCGACCTCTGTCTGCGCGACTGCGAGCGCTGGGATGCAGTGAGCAGTTTGCGAGCCTTTTCTCAGGGCGGGCGGCGGGGTCGCGGAGTGACACCAACATCACCACCACCTATTCTGTTTTCGACCGGGATTTCGTGCTTGCGGCACTGGCCTTTCTTTGCTCGAGACTGTTGCAGCCTACCAAGGGACCCAGGGCGGCTGTTACCATCCAGAGAGCTTGGCGACAGTATTGGGCTGGGGTGATCGAGACACGCAAGAGCCGGGTGAAGACGCTAGCGGAGGAGTGTGCTGAGGTTGTTCGACGGAGGAGACGATCTGATCAGTTTCAAGCTTCCTCTCCTCAGGATCTGGGGCAGCAGCAGCGTGAAGACGGAAAAAACACTGACAGTGCAGCTGAGGAAAAAGTCGGAATGGATGGTCCAAATGGAAGCAAAATCGATAACATTGGCACTGATGCCCTCGAGGTACGCGACAAGACAACAGCGGAGAAAGGCGACGAGGCAAATGATCAACGACGAAATGCATTGGCGGGCGATGAAGGGATTGTCGGTGGGTGCGATCATGCACATTCAGCGTCGGGTTCAGAGTTGACGGCACGGTCACAGACACACGAGGATGCCGATCGACAAGCAGACGAAACTGCTAGTGAAGAGGATATCTGGTTGAACCTGTAGCGGGATACTTTGCTAGAGAGACTGGCCGAACCCAAAAATGCCTACCACCTCATGAATGAATTGTGAAGTCAACTTAAGAGTGTGTGTCTTGCAGCAGTGACGCGTAGAAGAGATATCTAGCCAAAATACTTGGGGCGCATCTGAGTATTCTGTCGACGTTCACATTGATGCTTTCTACCCGCGCTCGTTTCTCGCAGAGCCTGATAGCAGTGTCGAAGTGTGCCGTGGTGTAAGTTGACTCCAGGAACTTGAACTTGACAAATCTGCCAAGGAATCTCAAGGAGGTTTTGTTTCGACTCCTTCAAGTTCCCTGCATGCGGATCGGGAGTCGTTCACGCTGTTTACTTCAATTGTACCTAATGATCTATCGTAACACTCCGAATTAAATTCCCGAAACATGGTTGTGTGTGTCTTTGGCAGCGATTCTTGGGGCATACCGCTGCCCTCCCATCTCATCGAGGACTCGTAATGTTGCACCATTCCAGCTGTACCTTGCTCCAGCGCTCACCTTGCACACAGCGCACCCCAATCTGGCCTTGACACATAGGTGCTCCTCAGGCTGCCTGGGAATGGCTTTGCTGTGTACGGCGCCTGATCCCGACTCTCCTCCAACTGCTTCTTCAGACGAAACAGCACGAGATTGGAAAGAGATTGAGGATGAAGATGATAATATGCTCGTCAAATTACAACAAGAACCATGGAGACAAGCCTTTTTTGATGACCTCCAATCTCAAATACCCAACATCTGCGGCATTGTTTCCCACCACCTATCTTTAAGCCTGTTCCAGCAGTGTGAAGTCTCAGATAGATCGGAGTGGTTATACGGCAGTTTCAATGTCTGTATCCCGATCAATGTCACCAACTGGCGAAAGCAGCGGCTTCTGTTGAGGTGTCCACTTCCTTATATGCTGGGCGGGCCAGATGGCTTGGACGAGAAGATCCGGTGCGAAGCCGCAACATTTGCTTGGATTTCAGAAAACTGCCCTCGGGTTCCGATCCCACACCTCTGGGGATTCGGACTTCCGAATGGCTCAAGTGTCTGTCTCGTAATATCACGTGGAAATATAAAACTGACCTGGGTCTAGTTTACGCCCATTGCACATCTCCCCTGGTTCAGACGAATCATCGAAAGCTTCAAGCGCGGTTGGGCGTGGCTCTGGCGACGGACATATAGCGCTCCCTACGTTCGTCGCCATCCTGGATTTTCATTGAGGTCGGGCCATCTCCTCGTGGATTTCATCGAAGCGAAGCAGGGCACCATGCTTTTTAAAATATGGCCGCCAAAGACAGATGCACATAGAAAGAACTTCTATCAAAGTCTGTCAAGAATCATGCTTGATTTAGCACGTCACCCTCTTCCAAAAATTGGGTCATTTACGATCCAGGACTCTGGTGAAATGAGCCTGAACAACCGTCCATTAACAATACCGCTTTGCTTGCTGGAGAGCAGCGGCATACCTCTAGGCATCCCGCGTGATCGGACTTACATCACTACCGATTCATATATTCGCGATCTTCTACACTGTTATGATATGAAGCTAAGATATCAACCTAATGCTGTTCGTGATGAATACGATGCCGAGGGCCAGATGGCGGTCCTCACAATAATGCGAGCTTTACACTCTCACTTTACCATGGATCATCTTCGAGAGGGCCCTTTCTGTCACATTTGGACAGATTGCCATGCAAGTAACATATTTGTTAATCAACAATACGACATTACTTGCATCCCTGACCTTGAATGGATAGCCGTTTTACCGGTTGAGGCACTCTCTCCACCTTTTTGGCTGAGTGGCTATGAGGTCGACGAGCTTGGAGAGGAAAAGAAGCAACACTACGAAGAGATGTGCACAGAGTTTCTGAATGTATTCAGCCGTGAGGACAACGACTCGCTCTCCACGCTTAAAGCTGGAGTTTGCACCAAGGTCATGAAAGATGCTCTCGAGAAAGCGACGCCTTGGTTTTGGGCGACTCTGAACCATCCCCGTGTGACATACAACCTGTTTCTCGATCATCTTCAACCCCGACTCGCGCCGACACAATTAGAAGGAAACGAATGCATACAGTTCCAGCGAATTCTGGCTCCATATTGGACTCCAAATGCATCCGCATTCGTCGAACAAAAGCTGCTTGACCGTCAAAACTACCTTGAGACCCTGAGAGCACGGCATAGACATTGATATTATACCGCTAGTTGAGGTCGTCCGACCGTGATGATTCTCGGCGTCTTTACAGCCGTAGCTTTAGTAGCTTAGCACCTAACTTGAAGGGAGCCGCGATTAGTCATCCGGCAGCAAACAACGATCTACATTGTAATCCGTCACCTCTCCGCGCTGATGTATATCCCCCGACCAGTTGTTACTTGGTGCTTTGGCCTTTTCTGAACTGAGAATCGAGTTGTTTGCAATATAATCTCCGGCACGATGCTTTTCGTCACCGTTGCGGCAGCCACGCTGCCAAGTGTGCCGTTGGACTTTGCCGGAAACCGTGACAGAATCCTCGAGTCCATCCGAATTGCAAAGCAAAAGGGAGCAACTCTGCGCACGGGACCCGAGGCAGGTTTTCTTGTATGCGTTATGATCCAGGGCAAGCTGCTGATCATGTGGACAGCTTGAAATCCCCGGCTATGGCTGCCTGGATCACCATCTCGGTATGGATATTCAGTCTTGTTTGGAACGGCTCTAACGATTTTGCTCTGGCATAACAGAAGGGGACACTTTCCTTCACAGCTGGGAAGTTCTGGCCGAAATCATCTCGGACCCCGTGTGCAAGGACATGCTGGTTGACTTGGGCATGGGTGTTCGCCATCGCAATGTCCGATATAACTGTCGTGTGCTCTGCACTTATAAGCGTGTTCTTTTTATCCGGTAAGTGCTGACAACCAGCGGGGATCCTTGGTTAGTCCATACGACCATGTTGACTGGTGGCGGTGGCGCGGCAGGCCGAAAATGGCATTGGCAAATGATGGACTATACCGTGAAGCCCGGCATTTCACCGCTTGGCCCAAGAAGATGCAGGTCGAGACGTACTATCTAGAAGCCATCATTGAGAAGGTGACTGGACAGCATACGGTGCCGATTGGAGATGCCATTTTGTCGACTTTGGATACTGCCGTCGGCTGTGAGACTTGTGAGGAGCTCTTTACACCTTCGAATCCTTCGACGTATATGGGGTTGAATGTAAGTGCATACCTGACTTTCTGGGGAGTACTGCGGCTGCAGGGTGTGGTAGCCCTCAGTGTGGCGATGCTGATTCGGATTCGACATGTATCTAGGGCTGTGAAATCATCCTCAACAGTTCCGCGTCCCATGCAGAACTTCGAAAACTTCGGACCCGGCTGGACCTGATCTCAAACTCGACTCGGAAGCTGGGTGGTATCTATGTCTATGCGAATGCCACGGGGGTGGACGGCGAGGCGCGAATGATGTACGATGGCTCTTCAATGATTTTGGTATGTCTTTGAAGATACATGTCTACCTGTCAATGCTGTTGAGGTCTTGGATCCGGGTTTCATATCCTCTGTGGTTGCCAGGATGGGATGGCCTCAATATGTCAACCACATGCTGACTTTAATAGATCAACGGCAAGGTTCTGGAGCAGGGGTCGCAATTTTCTTTGGCCCCTGTTGAAGTCATTGTGGCAACGATTGATATTGAAGAAGTGCGCAGCTTTCGATGCAGCATCTCGAGGAATGTGCAAGGCGCCGCACAGCCGGAATATCCTCGGGTTGAATTCTACTTTCGACTATGCCGCCCCGTGGACGAGGTGATACTCTCGGATACGCTGAAGATATCTCGCGAGAAGGAGCTACGGATTCTCGATCCTATGTCTGAGATTTGGATGAGCACTTCGGTATATCTCTGGCAATATCTTACTCGGACAAACTCTGCCGGGTTCTTCTTGAGTCTTTCGGGCGGTCTGGACAGCTCCACCGTTGCACTATTCGTCCATGGGATGGCCAGACTTGTGCTTCGCTCCATTGAGCTAGGCGAGGAAAACACACTGGCCGACCTTCGACGTGTCACTGGTCTCCCAGACCTTGTGCCTAAGTCACCAGAGGAGATCGTCAATCTTCTACTCACAACCTGCTACCAGGGGACAGTCAACTCATCTGACGAAACGAGATCCCGAGCGAAGCGATTGGCAGAAAGGCTGGGCGCCTACCATTTGGACATCTCCATCGACGAGGCCGTCGAAGCTCATCAGTCGATCATCAGAAATGCTTTGCAGTTCACGCCCAGGTATTCGGTCGAAGGCGGTACGCCCGCTGAGAACCTTGCGTTGCAGAACGTGCAGGCCCGGAATCGGATGGTTGTCCAATATTCGCTTGCGCAGTTGGCTACGACGGCAAGAAAGCTTCCTAGGGCCGGCTCTGCTCTGCTTGTTCTGACAAGTGGTAACGTGGTAAGTGTCGACCGCATACGTCCTCCTAAGGTTTTGGTCCATACTGATAGTGCCCTGTTTCAGGACGAAAATCTTCGCGGATATTATACCAAATATGACGCCTCGTCAGGAGACCTGGCGCCTTTGGGCAGTATTTCCAAGAACGATGCTAAGCGGTTTCAGAGGTTTGTCGGACCGGACAATTCTTCCGAGTGTGAAAAAGAACTGACTTAACGAACAACTAGATGGGCACGAGAGACTTGGGACCTTCCGATCATGACGGTACGTGAACTCAAACCAGCGGCTGAACAAGATCGACGGCACAGACGGTACAGCCAGATGCTAATTGACCGTGCCTAGGAATTCATCGAAGCAACCCCTACCGCCGAACTCCTTCCGCTCTCCGCCGGTGTGCAAGACGACGAATCTCCAACCGAGATGGGCATGTCGTACGAAGAACTCTCGGTGTTTGGAATCCTGCGCCGAGTCGAAAAGCTTGGCCCCTGGTCGTCGTACGTCCGTCTGCTGTATCAATGGCAAGACCGGCCCGGCATGACGCCGCGCAAGATTGCAGAGAAGGTCATGCACTTTTTCCGCTTTTACTCGATCAACAGACACAAGGCCACTATTATCACGCCCTCGATTCACTTGTCTGCTTATAGTAAGTTTGCTTTGCGTTGACCTCGACTTTGTTTGCCTTTCCAGTTTTCATAGAGAGGACAGGAAGCTGGTGCTGGTGCAGTGGCTGACGGTTACTAATGTGTGTGTTGTGTTGCAGATCCCGATGATAACAGACATGACCTGCGGCCGTTCTTGTATGTCGTCAATTGGCCGTATCAGTTTGACAAGATTATAACACATGTCGAGTTTCTCGAGGCGAAACAACAACAACTGGAAGAGAAGAAATGAGCAATACACCTTACTGCGTGCGCCAACTTGAACAGTGCTAGTATCTCAGGCTGTAGAAAAGAGAGGATAGGGTGCTAGAATCCCAAGATATTCAGGATGCACCGCACCGTGGATTAGGTGTTTGTTGTGGAATAAATAGTTCAGACAGGACTCGCCCATCGCATGGCTGGGAATGGAAGATAAAACGACATCTCGTGCCGTGTCTGGAAGCAGTGTATACGGTACTTCGTACCTACTTGTGAAAGGCCATTGGGTCGGGCTTTTGGGCCGGATCGAGGAAGGATAGAAACCGTGTTAAATTATATGGATCATGGTATCATCATGATCATCGTCGTCAACGATCGAAAGTCCGCAGTCTCTTGTATTTTAGTCTTCATCTTCGTCTCGTTCGTATCTCACTTGGCTCCCACGTCCACCGCTCGAGCTTGCCGTTGCTGGTTTCCTGTGCCGGAACTCGATATCTCTCAAATCGTCGTTCGCTGCGTCGACACTTTCACCATGAACGACAACCGCCTCCTCCTCACCACCACCATCTCCACCTCCTCTTCTTCCTTCTCCCCTCGTATTCCCCTGTCCTCCTCCGGCTCCAATTATATCCGCGAAACTCAAACCCCTTTTACTCCTTCTTCGGTTGTGGCCGTCTCTGTCTCTCAAACTCGGAGCGCGAGGTCTGTGTTCTCCGCGGGCCCGACCGCCCCAGATAGGAACCTCATGCCACACGATCCGGCCGAGGTAATAAACAAGGTCATAGAGAATGGCCAGGATCCATGGGGAGATGTTGATGATTGCCAGGAGGAGCTGGAAAGGAGACCGCCAACAATGTAAGCACTCTGTTCACCGATGTTTTGTGTTCTGTATTATACTAATGCGCACGCGACCATCCATGACTTTTGACAAGTGGGGAGGTGAAAGAAGACAGTAGACAGCCAACAATACGAGCGCCAGCAGAGCAGCCAACACATGTCAGTTTGTGCTGTGAACATGAACACCGTGTATGACATACTGTAGCATGGCAATGGCGATGGCATGCCGGAAAAATAGAACCGCAACAACTTCAACAGCTCAGGCTTGGTGTGTGGGTAAAATACAAGTACTTACAAATCCGCGAATGATCCAAGTTTCATACGTTGTCAAATGCGACGGGAGGATCGAGTACCACGCCATCACGGCATGCGTGGTAAGGTCGGTCTCTCTCTCTCTCTCTATATCCTGATTGTTGATCTTGGTCTTGGTCCTAGCCCAGAGACGCCGGGTATAAGCCACAACCACCTTCCGGGAAATATGGTCGGTCTGCTTCTTTCTTCTATCGTGTCGCAGGAGGATTGGGTTCCGGATTCGTAAGGGCCAGCCCTTCAAGCGGCTTTGGCTTCGGAAGAGTCGGCTATAGTATAGGAATATAGACCCAGCCGGTCTACTGTCCGTCCATCTGCACGCACAGGATTTCGGGTTCGATCAATCGTGGTATTCAAGGGTGACCGCGGCGAGCATCTCGAACAGGGTGCAGATATCGACTCGGTCGTGGGCGGCAGGGATGTGGAATAGTGAATAAATGATGTGTTGCGCGTGCCAAAGTCCAAGTCCTTAAGCGGCAGCAAGGGATCTCATCGTCAAACCGATTAGAGCAGCGAGGGTCGTCGAGGCATACCAAATCCACGAGTCTATAGACGTGGTCACGCAGTGTAGAAGACCGACATGGTTCCCTGATTCCAGTCAACGCCCTGTACTAGTAGTAGATCTCATGCGACCTGAATCTTGCAGCGTGCAGTGCAGGACTACGTCTGTAAAGAACCGCAGGCCGTATATTCTGGGCCAATGCAGGGCTGACATCATCTCCATAACCCTAACCCTGGAAATCAAGTTGTGCCCAGGAACCATACACCACCACCTCGAATTTCCTGTACTGTATCACCAGCATCTTTCTTCTACTACTAGTACTTCATCCAAACGTGTCAATCGTTCTAAATCATTTCATTGATCGGTCATCTACAACCTCAAGTCCTACATGAACTCGTGGCATATCATCGAACCCCACAACACATCCTGGGAGCCGCGCTTCTCCCACGGGCCAGTAGAAAAAGTACACACATCACACCCATTGCAGATCACTGGTACTCTCCATTGTATTTTCTTTCTGAATGCCACATTTTTTCTTTTCCTGTATCAGAAAGAATTCCAAATCGATCACGTGCGGAAAAAAAAGAAAACAGAAAATTCCATCTGTGCCAACACCAGCTGTGTTGGTCCAACAAACTTACAAGGCCTAACCCGAAGGTTAACAGCCTGTCAACGAACATGACTAAATACATCCCTTCATGTCGTCGTTTCTCGTCAAGTCATGATTCTGCGCCTCTTCGCAGGCGTTGAGGCTTCAGGAGTCGAAGGAAGGGGATGATTAGGGGCCCGCATCCGCTGCACAGGAGTCACACCTTTGTAATGTGAAGATGTATATGGAGACGCATGCGGTTTGCGTTTGCGTCGAGGTGTTGGCGTTGCAAACGGCGAACTGACGAGTTCCATTTCCCGGAATGACGGGGTGTTGTTGAGGGCGGCGAACGTAGGGTCGGCATTGCGTCGGAACGCCGTCACATTGTTGTTGTTGAGATAGGCAAACTCATTGTTCACGTTGCCCAGGCCCGAAAGTTCGCGGCTGGGTGGCATGAAGAAAGGCGAGGTGGGGCCTTCACTATCGTCAGTGTCCTCATCGAATTTGATCACATCCGTGAGGTTGATAACAGCTTCGCCTGTATCGTCAACCGGACGGAAATTCTCCTCCAGCTCATCAGGATCAATTGCAAAATCTCCAAACAGAAATGTGCTCGAAGGATAGAACGCCTCCAATGGACCAATGGCCTGGCCAAGATTGGCAGGATCGCTGATGGCCGAGTTGAGACTGGTGAGCATAATATCTGCGCTCGGCAGGCGGATGAGATCGACAGATTCCGGGTCACCCGCGTCGCTCTCTTCAATGAGCTCGGCAAAGCCTGCTTCAGGACTGGACGCCTGGGACGTTCCGTAACGACGAGCGAACTCTTCCCCGAGTAGATGAGGGTTTGTCATGAGGATGAACTTGCCCGAGGGATCTAGAATACCAGAGGTCTTGGTCCCCTCGTCAATGAAGATGCCACGAGGCGGGCCTCGGCGGTGAGGAGATTTCTTCGACGGTGGGCTGACCGACGGTGACGGCTCCCTTTGGGCCGGTCGGGCAGTCGGAGTGGTTTCGAGGGCTCCTTCAGGCAAACAATCATCGGTAAGATCAGCTGCTACGTGTTAGTGACCGGTAATAGATAAATCAAAATCAAATAGTACAACATACAATCGTCAAGATCATCGACCAGCCCTGTAGAACGTCGTTCAGCCAGAGAATTGGCCAACGCAGCCTCCTGAAGCGCCGAAGGAAGCAACCCACGGGTCATGGTTGGCGACTCTGACATACGCAAGAACACAGAGCGGTCATTGTCCATGGCAAAATGAACACGTCTTTCAGTTGCAGCGTCAACCCCGCTGTCACTACCCTGCGAAGACGGGAAGCGGTAAATGCTGCCGCCGCTGGCATCACTGTCATCGCCGAAACCATAGGCAGAAAGCCCGTCAATCTGGTTAAGCAATAAGTCCGCGTCGGTATTTTCTTCTTCCGACAACATGGCGAGGATTTCTTGTTCCTCAATGCGACGGACATCCAACTCATCTTCCGAATCGCTAATATCGTCAACTGCTTGATAAACTTCATCATTGTCATCGTCAGACTCGGCAAAGATATGAGTCTCAAAACGTTTCCTGTTCTCTTCCGGAGAGACATTCGGGTCATCACCCTCCTCCTGATACAGAGCTCCGAAATCACCAAACATGCTGTCCGTACTACCAGCTATCGAGAACCCACTCCTGGACATGGATCGAATACTGCGCCCCGTCCCGTTCAAGGATCGAGAACGAGACGGGGCGGGGACTGCTGGCAGGTCGTCGTCCTCATCATCTGAGTCTTCGTCGCTATCCTCTCCTGAAGCATCGTCTGCTGTATCCGATTCCAAGGAGGAAAGCTCCGAGGACGAGGTACTGTCGGCTCTTCTACGTTTCGCAGCAGCGGCTCTGTTGTTGATTGGCCGTTGTTGACGATATGTCTTTTTGTTCTTGCCGTTGGGCAATTGATATGTATCATTGGGGTGTTCTTTGGTTTTGGAGAATTTCGGGGCAGACCCTAACATGGGTTGTCGCCCCCGAGAGTTGCGTGTGTAGAGTCGGGACATTGTGGTTGCAATACAAGATTATATTGGAAGAGTCGATTGAGTGGTGGACGTAGGATGTGTCGTATGAAAAGAGTGATTTGGGAGGAGGGGCGGATAATCAGCCTAGAGGGGGGAAAGTCGTCCACAGCACCTCCAGTCGCCGAGGACGGACAGGTGCTTGCTTGGTTTGTATACAGGAGCAATTCCGAGGTCAGTAATGAGGAGCTCCTATGCGGTAGAGCCTCGAAAGAGTAGATATCGAATCGAGGATTTGCTTGGGCTGCAGAGAGAAGCACGAGAGACCCCCCGAGGAGGGGGTCTCCCGAGCCGTCTAGAATGCAGCGAAGGCCATGAGCAAACACAATCCTCGAACGATAATAAGTGTGCGTGTATACTGGAACTTCGGTAGGCTGGTGCAATTGGACTGCGGTTGGTTTGGTGGTGTGGTTTGTTGTAGAGGAGGAAGAGAAAAGAGGGAGAAGAGGAGGGTAGAAAAAGGCCGTGATACAAATCAATTCTGACTGCGGCTGCGGCGCTGCAGCACTGGCACCGCATGTTCTGCGAGGCGGGACCCAGCAATCGTCAGTCTATTCTGCAGGCGACTAGTACCGCTAGCATTATTACTACTGGTACTACGGTTAGCGAGTGGTCTGCCTCCAATGACGGGCTCCCCACCACAAAGGACTACCCGTATAGTGCTACTGGAAGTCGACGGCTGTCCACTACTGCTGTACGACTGTACACCGCCATTCTCCTCCACGATTCCCCGTCGGTGTGGAATAGTACATGGATGGTCAAACAGGAAGATGCCAGGCACCAGGTTAGTACTTGATGCTATACGATTGACTCCTCGAGAAAGTTCGTAGCCAATCCATTCCCCGTACCACGCAATGTGACTCTTCAAAACCATGAAGCCTGGCATTTCAGTCTCTATCAATTATATTATTGCGCTGGCCATTGACTCATTTCTCGGCGTCGCCGTCACAACCGTCAGGAAGGAACTGCAGTCCGCCGTCAGACACTGGCTTTTTTGCATGCCAGTGAGCATTGAGGTTCCAGTTATGATGCCAATCATGATGCTGATGCCGCTGCTAGTCCGAGTCTTTGCGAGGGAAAAAAAATTCCTTGAGGCGGAACCCCTCACGTGCTTTCCGGCTGGTCCGCCAATCAGAGGGCGGCTACAGGCAGCTGAGGCAATCTCAAACACTTCAAACCGCTGCACTGACTCTGACACTTGCGCTGCATGCGCCCCTCGCGCATCTCGACTCGGATCTTTTTTTCTCTGCCGCTCCAGTCCCATGCTGTGCGGGTGCTGCCACACTTGAAGTGACTTGCCTAGCCACCTGCTGCTAAATCCATAGCGTCAATAATCGACGCTGTTGCTACGTCAAGCGTCGATACTAGCAGTGGCCTGCTCAGTCACTGCACCTCTCTCGGCTATCTGCCTACCAGGCACCGGGTGCGGTACCTCGAGGCTGGTTGCAACAACACGCAATGGGAATTATAATGCACCAGAAGGGACCGCGACTCTGTTGACGCACGAATACCATCTGCTCTCGTCATCAAACTTGAAACTCAAGCCTGCTACAGTACGGTAGGCAAGTAAAGGCGAAGCTGCGCTGCTCCTGTGAGAACAATAATACAGTTGTACATTGATACTGGCATCAGGACTCCGGACGCAGAAGAAAGAACCCCACACTCCGGCGCTCGTTCCTCGTGGCTCGCTTTCAGGTTCCCACCAAAAGGCCGTCGGTTTGCATCACTCATCACTCGTTAAAAGAATACTGATTTCGCAGCTAGAAGATCCGATCGAGATCGACTCCTGTCGCTCAGGGCACGGTCGTTGGAGGAACAGTGTCTGGGTCCACCGGCTTCTCCGCTGCTGCGGCCTCCCTCTTGAGAGCCTCAGCCTCTTCCATGCCCGCCTTGACCTCATCCATCGACGCACCCTTTGATGCCGTAGTTGTGGGCACGCTATCAGGATGTTGATGGTGGACTTTGTATTCCGTTTCGAGCTTGCCCACTTCCTCTTCGGTGAGCTGACGCTCCTTCTCGAGTCTCACTTCTCTGCCACGCTTGTGACAGTACCAAAACACAAACAGCAGAACTGGACAGAAAAAGAATCAGTCATAGGTTCGTAATGGTGAGTCAATAAAATATCAGTCATAGGTTGGCCAAAGGGTGAGTGAGTCACTGGGAGTATGCAGAAAGAAACTACCGCAACTCACCGAAAAGAGCGAGCGACCATAAAACGTTTGCTCCCATAAAAGCCGGGAAACGGGCTCGCAAGAAGTTGATAATCGACCTCAACATGCCCGTGATGGCTGCTGGCTTCGCCGCCAATTCCTTCAACGAGGGCGTCTTCATTCCCGCCATCTTGGACGCAGCAGCTGCTGCCTTGCCAGCTCTGTCCATGTTGACACCACTCTTTTGGGCTCGCTCGGCCGCGGCAGCCATGATTTCAGGAGCGAAGCCCTTGGTCATGCTCTCTGGCAACTTCTCAATCAGTTTCTGAAGAAAGCCAGGCAAAGAGTTGAACGTCTTTTGGAGTTGTCGGTCGCCATTGGTCAAGAGAGATTCGAGGTCGTCGTATGCAGTGGGCACGCCGCGAACCAGGTCTTTGAAAACCAGATTAAACTTCTGCAGAAGCTCTTGGGTCTCGTCGCTGATGGAGAAGACTCGGTTGTTGACAGCTGCAAGATTGAGTCGTTCAAGCACGATCGTCATGTCTTCTTCTTCCCGCTTGATTTCTCGGGCTAACTCGTCGTCGTTGCTGTCTTCAAGTTCTGCTTTTCTTAACTTCTGCGCTATGTCGTCCAACCCAGCAGCCGTGGCTTCGCGGCCCTGCTGCTTCGCATCTCGACTGTCGCGTCTCAGCCAGCTCCAAGTGGGTCGTGATCTGCCAGACTTGGCCCCTGTCTCTGTTTTTTCTGGGTTCACGTTGTTGCCTTGGTCATTGGGCATCCGATCAGGCTCGGCCAGAAAGGCTTCGTCTGGTGGTGTTGATGGTAGTGGAATGTTCTGAGCGCCATCCATGAGTGCCACTTGGGCATCCTTGGCTTGTGTCGGTGCATCGAGGTAAGTCCGCGCCGGGAGGGGCGGAGGGTTCTCCTGAGATACGATGCGATCGAGGAATTGTTCATCTTCTTCCGACAGCACGGGAGTCTCCGACTTGCGTGAGGTGGCTATATGCGCCTTTGCCTTGATGTAGTTGATATATTCCATCGCCATGGCGAGGGAGCCTTAGGCTGATGACCGCCGTGTAAGTGGACTGGATCTGAGGGGTAGGGGCCTCTGAGGTGGCTCAAGGCGTAAGATCAAGTCTGTGCTACAAATTGGATCGGCAATGAGAACAGAATAGGTATTCCGGTAACTGATCTATAGGTGGACCGTGCAGGTGCTATGGATCCCATCCACTGCAAGTCACTAGGAATTGGTCAACCGAGAACTTCACGAACGCGAGAGAGGAATAATAAATAAGACGGTTCAAGTACTAGTAGGAGCAGAAAAATTGGTGTCCTTCAAGGTTTGGGCGGTCAAGTCTCATGCGCCTTGGAGGATAAGATCTTGGTTGGCAAACTGCCAGTCCAAGCCCATGATGTTGGGCATTGCAGTTGTGGCGGCTGTGGAGGGGGTAAACAGTGACGTAGTACCTAGATATGCTACCGGTTACGGTGCAGCACAAGTACCTACAACGTTGTAGGTAGTATCGTCCAATTTTACAGCGACACATTCAGCCTGATCGGCACTTCAGTCAACGTCA
The DNA here is from genome assembly GCF_000230625.1 of Exophiala dermatitidis NIH/UT8656. Taxonomy (NCBI): domain Eukaryota; kingdom Fungi; phylum Ascomycota; class Eurotiomycetes; order Chaetothyriales; family Herpotrichiellaceae; genus Exophiala; species Exophiala dermatitidis. The sequence goes on from NW_008751653.1 coordinate 982,071, forward strand.
GGCTGAGACTCGGAGCCGAGACAACATCAGCACCAGGTACTCTTCAAACCATCATGTCAAGGGTTGCTCAGGTGAACTTTCGATTCGCTGTCAAATGAAACCCCGTTCGTTCGAACTATATGCTACGACAAGTACCTACCCTAGTACTGGAGTGGTCTTGGTCCGAAGCCATTACGCTCCACAAGAACATTCAAGGGACGTTCAAGTTTCAAACTTGGAAATCACTGCATTGCAATTCAGTCCAATTCAATTGCCATTACTACAGTCGTAGTACCAACTTGAACGACATGTCCATTTCGCCAACGCTAAAAGTTTGCAGTCGCAGTAATCCCTTTCCTTCCGTTTAGTCCCCTGCAATAATAATCATGACAAGAAGCAAAAAGAAAAATGCTGGGTATCGCATGGCACTGTATCCTGTCCCCAATCTCCTGAAGATCCGATCTAAACGTTCCCAATGCTGCCCCGTTTGGTCCCATTTCCGTTCTAGCCTCAATGCGTGATGTGACGTAAATCCCTAGATACCTTAGGCCTGCAGGAGTCTGGTAAGTTTGCAAGAAGTGTGGATTTGTAGTATGCTGTGTGTCGCGGTATGTGTATGTATGAGAGGGCGAGTACCGGGACGGTATGTGAGCCGTACAGTAATAGAGCGTCTAGGAGTGTGTGATGGCGTAAGTGTGTGATTGTTTGTGAGTGTGAGCGTCAAGACGTTCACCATCCACGGCTAGCATATCGGCCTTCGAAAGCAGCATCGACATCTCCATCTTCATCTTCATCGTCGTCATCGTCGTCGTCGTCATCGTAGTCTTCTTCTTCTTCCCCGGCAAACCCGCGCAGACGAGAGTAGTCGATATCGTCATCGTCTTCTTCGACGACTTCTTCTTGGCCCGCTGCAGCGGTTGCGCCAGGCAAGGGACCAATGATTTCTTCCTCGCCAGTTTCAATTTCGTTGGTCGATGGTGGGCTTCTAATGGCGGGATGAGACGTTGACGACGTTGCAATAACTGGTGGCGCGACAGGCGGTATGGATGCAGACGTAGAAGCTGTTGCCGTTTCTGTTGCTGTACCCGACGAAGAGATGGTAGGAATACCCTGCGACTGAGTCTGCGTGGGCCGAGGAGTTGGCAGTTGTTGCTGTGGTTGTAACTGTTCAGACGACTCCGATCTCTTCAGATGCTCTTGTGCTTGTTGCATCGGCTCCTCCACCAAAGCCATACTCGGACTTCTACTTCTAGACACGGATCTTTCAGGAGCCGGAGTTGAACTCGCAGCAGCCGCATCCTTGCGTTTCTTCTCCGGCGCGACAGAAGAGAGCCGACTCCGAGACCGCCCATCACGCCCCTTTTTGCCACGGAAGATGCCCTTGGCCATTTCATTACTGTCGTCAAAGTTGGATGCCACCGTGCTGGCAACACTGCCTTCTCGCGCTCCCTGGTCCATGCTCACCACGCTCTGACTGCGGCTGCGGCTGCCCTCGGACGGACTATCACCACCATTGCCCAGGCCGTAAATCGAGTCCAGAACATCATAGTTCACCCGCCTGGAGTACACCCCGCGAGTCTTGAACATTTTGCGTACCGACTCCGCCGCACTTCGTTCACCGTCCGCTCCAGCGGCCTCAGCCCCGGCGTCTCCACCTTCGCCGCCGGCTTCGTCGCGCTCCTTCAGGTAGCTGACATCTCCTCTACGGCCTGGTCGTTTTGTACCGTCCTTCCTCCTGCCCCTGGCTTGGGCTTGTCTCAATGCTTCCTTTTCCGGGTCCAATCCCTGCGCGCGCATTTCGGCCTCTTTAAGCTCACGTCTGATGCGCTTCGCGTGGTCCTGTCGTAACCAATCCGCATTCATGCTGACCCAGACACGCTCCTTGATGCGAGACTCCTCGTCGGTCAGTAAACAGGTCGAGACATCTTCGTCCGAATCAAACTCATCCGGCCGGATGGTGGGCGATAGCGAGACATGACCCATGTTGCCGTCTCTGGTGTTGACGGCTGGTCCAGGAGTTTTGTCCTTGCCAGAAGGAATGAGGGGAATAATATCGGCGATAGAGTCGTCTTCCGACGGTATTGGCTGTGCAGCGGTAGAAGATGTACTTGGGCGTTCTTGTTGTGTGGTGGACACTGTAGTCGACTCAGGTACTGGCAGGGTTGGGTCGAGCTCCGCGTTTTCTCGAAGTGCTTCAATGACTTCACTTTCAATTTCGTTTTCAATCGCAAGTTCTGCATCAGATGCGGGAGGTGCTTTCCAACGTTGTCGCCTCTGTCCCGTCGTCTGGTCGTCCTGAGGTTCTCCGCTTTCCTCTGAGTTGTTAGTGCCGGTCTGCTCTCGTCTAACCGGGAGCTCAGGGATTTTGTAACCATCTGCATCGATCCGTACACGTTTGGCTGGAAATTGACCTGCTGGCTCAGGCGTCGCGCCATCTCCTTCAATCTCTGCGGCAGTCTCCCCCAAAGGTCGCTTCCTTGGCCTACCTCTTTTCTTCTTTTGCTGGGGGGTTTGTCCTCGCGTAAACGAAGGTGGATCTGCTGGCGTCAAAGAGTCAAGAATCTGATTATCTCGAAATTGTTTAATTGACAGTTTACTGCTGGCCGTGTCTTGAAACTCTGCTAGACGCTTGTTGATGGTGATTTCGGTAACTTTGGCAGTCAGAACCACTTCTCTGGTGGTACGGCGATAATTGTTCATTCGAGCTGCTAGAATAACTGCTGCGCCGCATACTCCGGAGGGCCGTCGACCCGTCGACATCCAGTCTCGCTTCATGCGTTGGACAATCCTGATTGCGTCCATCTTGATTTTGTCACGGTGCTCTCGGTCGAACTCGAGCTCGTCAACAAACCTATTGACCAAAACCTCGGGACCCATGGCCAATAGATCAGCGCTCACGTCGGCCTGAACGCTTCCGTCAGGCTGAAGGTATAATCTGCGGACCAGGTCGGAGTACATCTTCCCCAAAGCGAAGACGTCTATGTTCAGCTTTTCTGCGAAATCAATCAACATCAGACTATACATTGGCCGGCGCTCGTTTCGGATCTGTTCGTGTTTGCGTCGACAGGCCAGGTAAAGACAGACCACGGCGACGCTATCGATGGTTCTGCCTTGTACAAAGGAATTTCCCCAAGCCAGCTTGAAAATCTGCATCCCTGCTTCGACCTCGGCCAGTCGGACACCGAGCAGAGATTGATACGACAGCATCACGGTCCGCGCGTGCGCTTCTGATCGATCACGGTTGACGGTGGGTTCGCGACCAGCATTGCCCAACGCGCCTCCAGCGGCGTAGGTCCGTTGATGAGTTTGAGACTCTCCGACATGGACACCCAAGGCGGTGATACGACCAGAGTCTGTCTCACCAAAGCCTTGTTCGGAGACGAGGCCGGATTCTTCCTGGGCCACAGCACCGCAGGTCTCACAAATCAGGCCGCCTGAACCGCTATCAACAATTTTCGGGTCGGGACAATTCGGATTGGTACACCTATGCGTCTTTGGACCGACCTTCCTGGGCATGACCGGCGTCGAAGCACGCATAAATGTCGGCGTGGTCCCTCGTAGTGATGGTGGCGCCGGGCTGCCCAGCCCTTCGATGCGGCCACGAAAGGCGGGTTTTCGGTGTTGGCCAGCACGAGGCTTTGGTGGAGGCGCCTTGGGAGGCATGATGGAGGCTGATTAAAGGCGATAGACCAAGTTCTTAATATACCTTATGCGAGTGAATTTGACTAAGCAGGTGGTTTCGAGTGCATATTCCACCACGTGATTCAGCTTTTTTCGCTGTAAGAAATGGTGAAGCGAGCGAGGTGACGGTTGTGGCTATGAGCCAGCCGGCGAACAGGCTAGGGATTGCCCCGTAGTAAGCGTGCGCCTGTTCATACAAGTGTTGCTTGCAATGCTTCGAGCGAAGTATTCGAGACTTCCCAAAGGAGCAGACGATACAAGTGATGATTGGAGGAGGCGATGATGGAGAGGAAGATGGTGTTGAGAGACGTGGGTGTGAGGCTCTGAAATGAGTCTCGAAAAAGCGCGGCAGAATTTGCACTTTTGGGGCTGCGGACACGGACGCGGGAGGTTGGAGCGCAGGACGCAGTTGGATGGGCGCCAGACTTGAGCTTGCACTTCAAGCACACCTTGACTCACTGCCACTTGCCACCTAGCTTGCAACTGAAATTGGCCTTGGCGCCAAGTCTCACCCTCATCAAAAGCTGCCCTTCAACTTGTACCAAAAAAGCTGCTGTCGACATAAATCCCTCGAAATAAGCAATTAAATATATATCAAGTAGCTCATAATCGCTTTCTATCTGTGACAAAAGCACCTTCGAACAACATGTTCTCCAGGTCGAACCCTCCTCTGCAGGGTAGTCAAAATCACGTGACAGGCTGGTTGCCGACTGATCGGGACTAGTGCCATTTGTATATCTGGCCCAATCACCGGCAGGACAAGATTACTGCAGCCTTGCGATGCGAGCCTCGGGCGAATAGCACCGATGGACCTGCACCACAAGATAGCTCTACCAGCATGTCGTGAGAAGGCAACGGCAATTCAAGCCATCGGAAAGGTTCTCACTCGACTCTTGCCTTGATGGTGATCCATTCGCTACCAGTAGTGCTGCATTGATACCGGAGACAACTGAACAACAAAGGTGAACCCATCCTGTTTCTCCGCACAAGGCTGCAGCCCCCTCCACGTCCAGCCTCGTCAGCCTAACAATGAAATGTGTCTCCGCACCACCACAGACGGTGGCCTACTCCTGTGCCAAACCATTTCATTCGTCTACAATTAGAAGTACATTGGATTTTTTTTATTGATTTCTCTCTTGATGAAGATCAAGTCACGCATGCTGGGACGATATACTCTCGATTAGTCGTTTCGGCTCGACCCAACCCCTACTATGGCAGTCTCAGCATTAGACTCCCGAGTCTTTCGGGGCCTCTTCGGGACAGAAGAAATAAGACAAGTCTTTTCTGATGAAGCCTACGTGCGCCAAATGATAGAAGTGGAAGCTGCATTGGCACGGGCCCAGTCGACAGTGGGAGTGATCCCAGCCGAAGCCGGCCAAGCCATTACGGACTCACTAAGCAATGCATATATTGAGTAAGTGCACACAATGAGTCCGGTCCTGCCTCAAGTACTCAGACTTGGCTCCAGTTTCGAGAGATTATCTAACGAGACGGAGATTGTGGGCTATCCTGTGCTCCCTCTCGTCCGCCAACTGGTCATGCAAACCCCTGAGGACATGGCAAAGTACATCCACTGGGGCGCGACTACACAGGATATTCAAGACACGGCGACTATGCTTCAAATGCGCCGTGGACTACAAATCATCGAGCGCAAACTGGATGAACTATGTCTCATCCTGAGGCGTCTTGCAGAGGTGTACAAGGACACGCCAATGGCAGGGCGCACTCACCTACAGCACGCTTTGCCCTGCACGTTCGGATACAAATGCGCCGTGTATTTGTCCGGCATCATCAGGCATATCGAGCGTCTCCAGTCAATCCAGGGCCGTTGTCTGTTAGTTCAGTTCGGCGGTGCGGCGGGCACGCTGGCCTCGCTAGGTTCGGACAACAAGGGTTTGTTAGTGAGAGAGCAACTGGCACAGGAGCTCGTTCTGGGAAATCCCACCGTCACCTGGCATGTCGCGCGTGACAACATTGCGGAAATCGTCAATTTTCTCGCTCTCGTGGGCGGATCTTTGGGAAAGATTGCCTACGACTTGATCCTGATGTCTTCGAACGAGCTGGCTGAGGTGTCGGAGCCGTTTGTTCCGCATCGAGGAGCTTCCTCCACCATGCCTCAGAAGCGCAATCCGATCTCCAGTGAGGTTATTCTCGCGGCTTCAAAACTGCTCCGTTCGAACGCGGGCCTCGTGCTGGACGCCATGGTGTCCGATTTCGAACGAGCGTCTGGCCCCTGGCATCTCGAGTGGGTGGCGGTCCCAGAAGCTTTTGTGCTGGCTGTCGGCGCATTGCATCAGACAAACTTTGCCATGGGAGGCCTTGTTGTCCATGCAGACTCAATGAGGCGCAACCTTGCCTCGACAAAGGGACTTATTGTGGGCGAGGCGGTGATGATGGGCCTGGCTCCATTCGTAGGCCGCCAACAAGCGCATGATATTGTGTACGAGGCGTGTAAACAGGCGATTGAGACAAATCGAGCTCTGTTCGATGTCCTCAACAACTGGCCAGCCGTGACGGAACATATAAGTGGAGAAAAGTTGAAGGAGCTTTGTGACCCGGTCAACTACCTTGGAGCAAGCCAGATCATGGTTGATGATGTGTTGAAATCATTTCCGCAACAGCCATAGATGAGCGTCCTTCTCTCCCCTTCAACGCGAGATTATATCCTGTGCTATAAGCAAATGGTATCGTGAGCAAGTTGCAACGCTCGGTGAATAAATCTTCTGTAGGCGACTCGGGGTCCTGTATATGAAAGAGAATTAAAGCGGCACGATCTCTACACCCATTTTGTAACGCGACAACGGCCGCCGAACTTGAAGCCGGTACCAGTACCAGTATCACCACCCTAATTCAAGCGCATGATGATCTTTTGGCATACTGTTATGTGTCTTCCGGCGCACTACAATTAGCGTTCATCATTGCTCCATTTAACAACTCGTTCAGGGTGTGCTCATCTTCAGCAGGGACATGTTGTTCCGCATCCAAACCCGCCGCTCTCGGTTTCGACGATGACTTCTCCGGCCGCCGACCTCTCGGCGAAATTGAATGCCCCGGTCAAGAAATCTGTCTTCGAGCGCCAGAAGGCAGAGGCAGAAGCGAAGAAGGCAAGGGAACAAGCGGAGACGGCCGCCGTGCTTGAGGATTTTGTTAAGAGCTTTGACGATGAAGGAGATTCATCCAGCTTCCCTTCCAGAAGGACTGGTCATGGCGGCGGCGGGCCTATGAACAGCAACTACGGTCCAGGACCGGGCAAAAGGCACTTCACAAGTTCTGGATTGAAGAGCGGCCCCGGCAGTCTAGGACCAGTACCGTCCAAACCAAGGAGCGGACCGGGCAGCCTTGGATCGGGGCCAAGTTATGGCAAGAAGAGACCCTATGATGACTTTTCGAGCGGCGGCCCCAGGGGCCCTGAGCGCGACCGGCGAGACAAAAATGAGAGGGATCGAATGTTTTCCCCAGATACCGACGATACACCCTCGAACGGCCGACGCGACACCACAGGTGCAGCCTTTGGCCGGCTAGACGAGGAGAGCAGCCGTGATGCAGAGGAACTGAAGGCGGCAGCGAAGCCAACATTACATTTATCATCTCTTCCACCTGGAACTTCGCCGGCAGTGGTCAAATCGCTGTTCGCTCCATCCCCGTTGACGGTCGACAATGTGCGCATTCTCCCTCCTAGTACGCCGGGCTCGAGCACCGAGCGCAAGTCGATTTCTGCAATCGTCACACTTGCTGCTGAGACGCCCGCCACGGATATCGACACCATGGTCTCGCATTTACAGAACAAGTATCTGGGATTCGGCTTCTATCTTTCGATATCCCGATACCTCTCGTCCGCAGCCCTGTCTGGAGCCACCCCCACGTCACTGGTAGGCAGCAGCGGCACGAAGCCATCGGCGAACTTGAAGAATCAAAACCTCCCATTTGGCGCCAGGCCGGTGCCGCACCAACACTCGTCTCTTTCTCGTGCCCCTCCCCCCGAACATGGTGGGCGAGGAGGTCGATTCGCACCACCCTCCTCGTACACATCGTCCACTCCTTACGGATCGTCCAGGTCATCCAATGCCCCTCGAACTCAGATCACGGTACAGACTCCCAACGACCTCAAACAGCTGCGTTTGATCCACAAGACCGTGGAAGCCCTGTTGACATTCGGCCCGGAGTTCGAGGCCCTTCTGATGTCCCGGCCGGAAATCCAGCGGGACGAACAGTGGGCATGGCTTTGGGACTCTCGCTCAACAGGCGGGGTATACTATCGATGGAAACTCTGGGAGATCTTGACGAATTTCAAGTCGCGAAAGCATCGCTATGCTGCAAGCGGCTACGGCTACAACTCCCGACCGCAAGGCGATGTTCTTTTCGAGGGTCAAAGCGTCTGGATCCCGCCGGAGGACAACCTCAAATTCGAATATGTGACCAAAGTCGAAGATCTAGTCAGTGATGACGACTACAACTCGTCAGACGAAGAAGACATGGACGACGGCGGTGGTGGCGGTGGTGGCCTGGCGAACCGATATCGTGACCACCAGAAAGTCACTGGCATAACAGATTCTGGTCCAGATAATGATGGAATGGGCTACCTGAACCCATTGGCAAAGACCAAACTGGTGCATCTCCTAAGTCGACTACCAGACTCGAATGCCAAACTCCGCAAAGGTGACGTGGCGCGGGTGACGGGGTTTGCTATCGAACATGCCGGAGCCGGCGCGGAGGAAGTTGCTGCATTGGTCACGCGCAACGTGGTCAACCCGTTTTGTTACAGTATTAAGAAAAACAAAAACAAAAGCAGAAGCAGAAGCAGAAGCAGGACCGGCTCTCAGACTCCTCCTGCAGCCTCAGACGACGACAGCAAGGACCGAGAAGGAGACTCCGAGAACAAAAACAAATCGAACGCAAAGGACAACTCTCCCTCCGATTCTTCTCCTGTAGATACCACTCCAGCTTCCCTCGTCGGCTTATACATAATAAGCGACATCCTATCGTCCTCGGCATCCGCCGGCGTCCGCCACGCATGGCGCTACCGCTCCCTCTTCGAGACCCAACTACGTGTGCAAAACGTGTTTCCCATCCTCGGTCGCGCCGCCCGGCAACTCAACTGGGGAAAACTGAAAGAAGACAAATGGCGCCGTAGCATTCAGAGCATTTTAGCCCTTTGGGAAGGGTGGTGTGTGTTTCCGGGTCCGAGTCATGATGCTTTTGTGGATGGGTTTCTTCATCCGCCGCTCACGGAAAAGGAACTCGAGGAGAAAGAAGCCAGAGAAAAAGCAGAAGCCGAAGAAGAGAAAAGAGCAGATAAGGAACGGGAAAGGGAAAAGGCTGCAAGTCGCTGGAGGACCGTTACTGTCGACGCCGAGCAACGGGACCACGACTCCGGCTACGCACTGCCGCAGTCAATCAGCAATAACAACACACACAGCCAGGATCACGATGGTGATGTCAATATGGAGGACACCAACGTCGACGGAAAGCCCATGGCCGATGATGAAGAATACAATGACGCCGACGATGATGACGATGACAGGCCTACCAGTGACGCTGACCTCGATGGTGTCCCCATGGTCGATAGCAGCGATGAGGAACAAGAACAAGAGGAAGACGGACCATCGTCACATTCACATCCCGAGGGAGTCACGCCGCAGCAGCATGCATCATCTTCATCTGGCGAGCCTCAGCCGCCGACGACTACTACTACGACTTCTACCAGTGTGCCGCATGAAACACCAGAAGCTGTCACAGGAGCATCCGCAGCGGCGTCCGCGCCTGAGCGTACCGTTGAAGGGGACGACAACACTGTATCAGGCACCAAGGCACACCTTGAAGTACCCTCCTCATCAGCCGCCTCACAAGGCCGCGCTGGCAGGGCTCGTCCTAGGGCCGTAGACTTTGATGACATGTTTGAGTAACACCAATGAAACCGAAATCTTAAATCAAGAAAGCCATTTCATCTTACAGCTCGCTTCCAAGAGAGCCTCCTAGTGTCTATTCTCGGGGTTCTTAGCCCAACTCTTGGATGTAGATATGGTCTTGCAACCGATGCTTCCGATTCATCCTCTCCCGCTCACTCGACCGTAGCCAGTCACAAAGTCGTTACTCTCTGCACACACCCCGAATATTCCCGGCCTACACTTCTTCAGCGCTGGCTTTGCCTGGCTCCCCTTCTGCAGGCTTGACAGCTCGAGGCTCCTGAGGAGGGCTCCTCTCTAAAGGTACAGTGTCAGCATCAGTGCCGGCTGTTGTCTGCCGACTTGCAGGAATAGCATCAGTGTTTGGATTGGGCGTCTCCTTTTCCAGTTCTGGGCCTGAAGCTTCTGCAGTGCTTGCTGTGGTATGCTGAGAGAGACCAGCAACATCCTCGTCGGCCGGGTTTTTACTTGACTGGTCGGGCTTCTGTTCTGAGGCCGACTCAAGGGCAGGTTCTGCTAACTCGCCAGCTGTATTTCTGGCGAGCGGCGTTGCATGTGGTACAGGTTCATCGCGCTTACGATTCTCGGTATCCTCTGCGTGGTCATGCGTCTCAGTCGTCGAGGACGTGCCAATGTCGCCACTCGTAGAAGTATCAGGCTGCTCCGCCTGCTCAATTGAGGCTGCCACATTAGAAGCGTCCTTCGCCTTGGTTGTATCTTCTTGGACCGCAGGTTCCACATCAGCTATGTTGACCTCGTCATCATCGTCGATCGTCCACAAGGCACGTGGCTTGAATATGGAAAATTGAGGCGGAGAGGCGGCTGCTCCAGAAGTTTTGGCTGGGGCTCTTCGCTGAGGACCGCGAGCTCTGCCTTTCCGAGCATCATCCAGAGGTTTCGTCTCCTCTAGAACAGGCTCTGGCTCTTTCGGCTCTTTCTTTTCAGGAGGTCCCATACCCAGCTTCTGGTTGAGGTCATTCATAAAATTTCCTCTCAAGTTGGCAATCTTACTACCCAAGCCGGGTCTTGCTGGGACCTGCGGCTTCGCTTTAGAGAGAGGAGGAGATACCTTGTCATGTTCAGCTGAACCAGTAGAATCACGAGACTGGGTCTTGCTGAGTGCGTCTGCCCCCAACTTCTTGGCAGGTCGAGCGGGAATTTGAGGCTTCGGTCTGTCAGGTATGCTAGGTACCTTTTTCAGCTCGGTGGGCGATGTTGATGCGCCCTTGGGATCATTGACAGCTTGCTGCGGACGTGGTGGAACGCTAGGGGCAACCTGAGCAGAAGAAGCACCTTCGCCCAGCCTATTCTTACCAGCAGGACGTGGTGGTACAGATGGCTTGATGGGCACTTCGACTTCGCCTGAATCCTCCTCTTCGTCATCTACCGGCGGTGTGCTCACAACAGCAACAAGCTGATGACTTTCAGGACTATCTTCCCAGATATCGGAGCTGGGAAAGCGGGGCGCTTGTCCTGGCCTAGTGGGCATATCATCGCGAAGGTGCGGAGCGAACTTGGACTTGGCGAGACGCTCCTCGTTTGGAATGAGCTTCTTTCGTTCTTCTTCAGACGGCTCTTGCTTCCGCGCGGCTTCCTTTTCGGGCGGTTCGAAGACCTTGGATGCAGGTTCCTCTGTTTGAGTGGGAAGATCCGGCGTGGAAACTGTGGCCAAATGGAGCGCACTACTGGGAGTGTCCTCCCAGATGTCTTGACTGGGAAACCTCTGTCTTAGCGAGTTAGGCCTTTGCTTGAACCGTTCTGCATGGCTGAGAGGTTTCTTCTTGTCTTCCTCGTCCTCCGGGAACAGCGGCTCGTACTCCTCGACGTCTTCTAACGGAGTATGCATGCTTTCGCGCTCTTCGTGATGTGTTGCTGATCGAGAACCTGTCTGGGAAGTGCTTTGCAGCCCATATAAGCTGGACGGTCTGCTGGAGGGTCGGGAACCGGGAGTTGCTTCCCCACTGCGAAAGTCCAGGTCGAATTCACTACCCCGGCGTTCAGCGCGTGGTGAGACTGCTGGTTGTAGGTGCTCGATCCCCACCTCCTTAGCAACTTCATCAGCAGCCAGGATGGGAACCGTGTAGCCGTGCTCGTTGACATAATCGCCTTCCCCAGTCGGGTGAGAAACGTATGGTTCCGCCTCGAGAGTCTCATCCAGGGTCTCTTCTCCACCCGTTATCTTGCTGACTCGGCGACGGGGCTGTATCTGGACCTCCTGTTCGGCCTCGCTTTCCACGGCTTCATGGTCTTCGGACCGGCCAGACGCGGAGAGCCTGCCTCGGCGAACCTCGGCGGGAATTGTCTCATCGGCTGGGAAACTAGCCTTGCGCAACGGAGACTCTACGACTGGCTGAGACGCATTGGTCGCTGTCTTTGTAAGGTTGAGGTTATTGGGAGTATTCATCTGCGATCTCGAAATAAAGACTTCGGATGCAGCATATCCGATCTGCTCGTCTGGATAAGAGTAGGTGGTGCTGGAGGTGCCTAGATGTGGTCAGTATCCCGGCAGGGGAGTGGACTAGCATCAGGTCTGCTTACCAAGTCCCGATCCGCGGATAGCAGTCTCGCGAACAATCTTGTTTAGATCATCGGAACTCAGGGCAAAACTGCCCCGGCCACTGCCGATGCTTTCGTAGACACCATGACCAGTAGTCTCTTCATGCTGCGCAGCTTCGGGGTGTTTGGCGTACCAATCCTTTTCAAACTTATCCTGGGGAATCACGCCGTGGCCGTGCAGACCGTAGCTCCCAGGAGGCGCGGAGACGTCTCGACTTTTCGAACGCGAATGAAGCTTCCTGTAGGCAGCACTATCCCCAGTATGGGACGGTGTCATCCCTGGTGTAGGCGCCTGAACGTCTCCGAGTAACGGGTTTATCGGGACTCGGAGACCTAATTCAGCAGGGCCGGACTCATCTCCATGGATGGAAGAGCGGCGTTCGTTGCCGACCGTAGAATTGGGCCGCGAGAAACTCGTTCGAGTCCTCACACGGCCAAGTGAGTCACCTTCGTCCTGGGACGGAGTGGAAGGCTTTCCAATGCCATGTTGAGCGGCCTGTTGGGAATCGGTCCGGGTGACGGCCTGGATCTGTGCTGCCGCACTTGATTTAGGCAATGAAGGCTTTGGGGCATGCAGCTTGAGGTCTTGTGCAATATTCCTAGTCTGCGTCACAGATTCCGTGGGCGGGGCAGACGCTGATGGAGGTTGCTGGTTTGCCTGTTCCATAATCTCGCCATATTCCATTCCTTCCTGGCCAAGGGAAGGCAGGTGCTGGACACTGGGCCGGCGAGGCATTGCCTCGGTTTGTTCATTGGTTTTTTGACGAGCAAGGTTGCCATTCCACGGTTCATTCAACGGAGAGCGAGGGTAGTGGCCAGGAGATACCGATCGCTCGAGACGCTTGTTGAGAGGTCGTGGGGGGACTTCGGGTAGCTTGTTGGCACCGTGAGCTGCGGCTTGTTGGGCTCGAGTTGGCCGAGGCGGCACGGTAGGAGCAACTTGGGCGGACATGATGTGTAAACGAATGTCTATGCCAACTGGCGGTCTCTACATTAGCCAAAATGTGAAATGCAAAGGTATCGAGGGGAGGAGGAGAAACGGCGGTGGGATGGGGATCGGCGTTATCTCGACAAGGGCCAGACGGGCCTCGAAGAACGCAGGTTTGGGGGGAAGGGTACCTACCCGGTGGAGCAGTTTCCAATGGCAAAGCAAAATAAACTAGAAATAGAGACAAGGAATAGATATAACAGATAAGCTGGTCGTGTTGAGAAAGTGTTTGTCTGAAGTGTGGGGGAGGAAGGGAAGAGGAATTGGATCTGAGGCAGCACGGAGTCGGTTTCCTTATGTTGGAATCCGAGTCATGCAGTGCAGTGCGGTGTTTTATTCTGTGACGGTGATGCAGCAGCTGGAAAGAACCACTCGTTGAACTGCACGCTGCATTTCGAGGCGCAGGCTCAGCAGCAGCATCACGTTCGAGTTCAGGCACGGGACACGTTGAAGCACAGCGAGCATGGCAGCACAACTAGCGTCACGAGCCGTTCAACTTTGTGGTGGTTAGCGACAACTAGGCAGTGCTAGGCAGTCCTGACCGCTGGGAGAGATCCCCTGAGGTGCCCCTACGGAGCCTGGAGAGCCTATGGAGACCACCTAGAGCCAATGCCTACGTTGCCTGGAATGAGTGGTGCGGCTAGTGACGGCCATTACGATCGGTGCCAGTCTTGGTCGGTGGTCAGTGGATTCTCCTGAGTTGTGATTCGCGGACTGGCGGAATGCAGGAACCAAGCAAAGCCTTATCCACGCCCCGGTGACGTGATGGTCTCGATTGTCTTTAGCTTCAAGCTCTCTGCTCCATTTTGCGTTGCCCACCAGACCCGTTGTGATACTGTTGTTAGTCGCTCATGCTGTGGTCTTATCGTATTCCACGATTATTTTTCTGCCTTTCTGTGAGACATTGTCGATCGTGCTCTGCTTACTACATTGTAGTAGTGGAGAGCGCAGAAAATTGCCGGCAGAATCCCGAGCTCATCGCACTTTCAAGGGACGGCATTCAAGTTGAAAAGAGGGAAAACTTCGCTTTCTCACGTGGCCTGTCCACTACGCTCAAGATGGAGCAACTTTCAGAAAACTAATTCAGATGTAGACTAGTGTTGTGTCCCTGTTCTTCTTCAAGTTGCCGAATCAAGATCAACACCCATCCAGTGCAGTGCGTCTTTTGTGTCTGGGGCCCCATCCAAGCAGTGCCAGTGATAAGCTGGATAGCTGTTCCCAAACCTCCCGGGTCCTTTATTCGAAAGACAGATTACTAGCCTGAGTATAAAGAGACATCTACCATGTACGTTGTAGAAATACTTGACGTACGTTGTGGAGATATGCCTGTACCTGCACGATTACACGTACAACTTGAATTCAATCATCTACTGAGGACGTTTGAAGGTGGACGGTTTAGAGCATCGATTCCACTAAGAGCGAATAAGTGAAGCAGATGCCTAGATTGTCCGTGACACAACAGTTGACGAAGCGAATCATGAATGTCTTGTTTGGCCCAATCATTGATTGCCACATCGAGAAAGGTAGTAGTGTGCAGATTCCACAGCACCAGAGCACTGAGCAGCTCATTATAGTCGAGTCTGTGTGTTGGAGGATCATTCATTTATGTTGCTACAAGATCTGTCTCTGCATGCCAAACGGGACCTGTATCCTCAACCCTAACCTGTCGATTGCTCAAGCACTTGTATAATGTCGGCCGCTACTGGTAGCAGTATACCACAAATTACAGTCACCAAAGTGAGGGTTGTTGCTCATACCATGGGCCCTGTCGTTCCAGGCGGCCAATTGAGTCAGACAGTGATCTAGCTTGACCGTCATCAATGACTGGATCCAAGCGAAACTGATCACAACTGCAAATGCGGCACAGAATATTGCCTGCGTCATCCAGTTCAATTATTCGAAGGGTCAAAATCCGGTAAAACTCGAGATGAAAAAAGGTGAATGGTACTAGCTGGATATTGCAGTACTGGGATTGCTGGCCTTAGCAACAGCTGCCATAATACTGTCAGTGTTATCCGATAATCGATAACTTCTCACTGTTAGCATTGATTGTTTGAGATTGTTGGGTGTTCAACCTTGTATAGTGCGAATTATATCGATACACGAGATTCAGTTTTTGAATCCCTTCTTTCTCTGTCGGAGTTGCGTTGAGTTTTTGCAGAAGTTCTGGGCCAAAGTTGGTTCCCATAACGTGCTGTGCAAACTCAATTGCCCACAGTTCGAAGTAACGATGAAAAAAACCGGCGGTTGCCCAGTCAAGTAGACACAATCTACCACACAGATCCATCATAAAGTTTCGTGGGGCCACATCCATGTGGCAAAGGCAGAGATCTTCGTCTGACATAGAAATCGCGGTTTGGAAGTATGCCAATTTGTCGTTTATGTACGACTCCAGGTCTCGAACGTGTTGGAATGTAGTTCCCGAACCATACTCTGACCACAAGCTCCCGTGTGCTTCTCCACCGGAGACAGGTCCGGGGTATTTTGACCGAATAGCATGTAACTCATTCAAACCTGCCACGATGCGCTCTAGTAGCCTTGGATCATTCCACTCCATCTGGTCGAGTGTTAGGCCTTCAATGTTTTCCATGATCAAATAGCCGGTGAAGCCACAATCTGAATCTAGCCTGGTGAAGAACCGATAGACTTGAGGTATACGAAGTACGACATGATTGACATTTTGAAAAGCAAGTTGCTGTGCACTTGCCTCCTGGTGCGTGACCCCAGGTCCAAATTTCACAACGACATCCGCCGACACTTTCAAGATTTTGCGGCCACTCGACTCGTCGCTCAGTAATTGTGAGGGGTAGAAGTCACAATTTTGACAGCGTTCGACGATCTCGTCGTCACTCAATGTGAGAGAGTCCATGGAAAAGAGTCGGGTTGCTGTTGACGGAGAGGATAATACCGTAGGGTATGACTTCTGACAGATAAATTCACTTCAATCTGTGCCCAGGCATGGCTCTTCGCTAAACCTGCCCTATTGGGTAGACCCAGGATAAGGGGACTTAGATGAGGTAGGCCTATAATGCCTGCAACGCCTACATAGTATAGCCGTACGCCTATAAAGCCTATAACACCTATAAACCCTATAGCTGTACGCCTACTACCAGGCGCCTATTATTGGACACCTACTAAGTTGTAGGCGTCATAGGCTTATGCTTATAGGCATAGTAGGCGTTGTAGGCGGAAGTCAAGTTTAGCTCTGTGTACCGGTTCGTGAAGGAACCGGCCAATGATAACTGTATATTTACAGGCTCTAGTCTAGATCTAGTTAGCTCCCTGTGTGCTGGGGAAATTGTTCCCTGTGCAACGAGCGGATCTCACACGGCCCTACTAGTCACAGTATACGGAGCATTCAAGCCAAAGTTCGCGTGAGACTCCGGCGCAGTGTGCCAAGATTTAATGATAATGGTGTCGGAATCTCTAGGCTGCCTCTCTTACAACCCTTGGACGGAGAAAAGGGCCATTCAAGTGGCGACCCCCCTTCTGAAACCCGTAGAGCGCTTTCGTTGATCAGATCCCGATTCGGACAGAATGAGTCTTATTGGCCGGGGCACCAATGGTACAGTGGATCAACTGAACGACTTCATTGCGGTAAAAAGAGCTCGTTCAGGAGAGGATGAGCAGGCTGATCATGCCCACGAGCAAAAAGTATTTCGGTTTCTCAAGGATCGACCACAAATTCCTCACCTCATTCGCTGCTTATATCAAAGGCCGAACGATACCTTCCTAGAGCTTGCACCCAATGGGAGTGTCGCGATGCTCCTTAACCAGTACCAAATCCGTGATGGAATACGGGTCCTTGAGGTTTTGCAACATCTCAAACCACAGGAAATTAGTCGTTGGATGAGGCAACTTTGCCTAGCCACTATGGGACTCGAACAAGTGGGATTAACACATGGAGACATTCGCCCAGCAAACATGCTTTTGGACTCGAATTGGAATTTAAAGTTGAGCGACCTTGACCGGGCAACGAGGATTGGGGAAGATATCGCGGTGATGACTGAGCCGTTTGGACGGCTACTAAGCAAAGACGACGACGGAGATACTGGCACATATGGCAAGGCGGGTGTTCGGACAGACAGTCTTGCGATTGGCTCAGTTTTCTACACTCTTTTGCGGGGCCACGAGCCGTATGAGACTGAGTCCTGGGGTACTGACCATTTTGTCATTCTGGGCGAAAACTTTCAGCAGAGGGAGTTCCCGCCCATTACTAGTTCGGCTGGTGACGCTATCATAAGCAAATGCTGGATTGGGGAATACCACTCAATAAAGGAGCTCGTGGCGGAGTTTCCTGATGACACCGAACAACATGACCTTGTCGTGGAGGAACAGGAGTTCACGACACTAAGACATCTTGAATCCGAGTGCAGGAGTTTTATCAAGAGTGGTCTTGTGGACAGGTTCAAGAGGACTAAGAGGTAAGGAGCATCTTTTATCTTTGTTATGGCTAATAATTAGACCAAGCAGTATAGCAGATGGACACTGGTATTGTGCTGATTGTTAGAGGGACCTACATCGTTATGGACAACAGTTCTTGTCCGGGGAGATTGATATGATAAAAGTAAGTTCGACTGGTGATGGAGTGGGACGAAGTCTCTATACGGTCTCATCGATTGGCCCTTAGCGCTCTCACATGGTCGGGCATCGGACAGGACAACTTCTGAGCTCCTAGGATGCCACTTCTGCCATTGAAGGGCCACTCTCCACGTTCCATGATAGCATTCTTTGAAGGAGAGGGGCGACTGGTAAACGGCTTTCTCTTAAATACGTAATCCGCAGCTGATGGATCTTTTCGGTTGAAAGATCGGGGTTTTCACGAGCTCCACGTGGCCGGAAGAAGGGTTCGAAACCAACAAGGCCTAAGGACCATACGTCCCATCCATCGCTTGCTTGCGAACCCCTAGGATTGACCATCTTTTTGAACTCGGAAACTTATATCTTCGACCTTGGGGCCCCAGTTAGGGTCGGTATCCTGAATCTGGACGATTTCCCGAAATACCTATCGCTCGATCGTTAACTGGTGTGATGCGGGCAGAATGGGGACTCGCTGGTGGGAGGTGTTGCCGTCGTCGGGGTATTTTTCGAAACCGAACGGTTTCCTCGAGTGGAATGGTGTCGTCAAGCGAAGACGGCCCTGCTGCGTTGTGTGGTTCCATGGAAACTCAAGTCGTCGCGGAATAATCTAGCGTGCCTGTCGAAGGGTGCTGGATGTTCCGGCCGGGAGTATGGAGGCAGATGCTGTTGACGACGAGACAGTGCAGAGGAGGGAGATGTCTTCGACCCTGTCGAAAGCATATCATACCTACGCGGCTATTCAAATCGGCATGAGTGCGCATATGTCCATGGGCAACATGCATGGAAGGACAGTGTTTGATAAGACAGACCATGTAGGGCAATATGAACCAACAGGCTATCAGAGAGCATTCAGCAAGAGCATCAGACGACAGAGGTAGGTGTGAGCGACGTGGCTAGCTTGTAGCTGTTTGGATACGACACCTGTATAACAAATGCAGTCTTACTCAGCCGCCTTCCACCACTTATTCGAAGCCTCGTCGCTTCTTTCGCCCGCCTGTCGGCTCTTTTGGAACGCGAGTTGTCTTCGCCCTCTTTACCTTCCCTTGGCCTACGCCTTTGGAGACCGAGGTGTCTGGGGTGGCTGTTTGCGGAAACGGATTCGGCTCATCTTCTTGTGAAGCAAGGTCGATATTATCTGGGTCTGAAAGAAGGCTCCCCATGGCTTGTGATGGACCAGTGGCCTCCTCGGGTTGCGCTCCAGGCTCGTCAGAAACTTGAAAGTCAAGACTTGATGGCAGTTGGTCGACAGCTGAGCAGATTCGTTTGAGGTGTGTCGGCATCCAGACATCGTAGACGTTTTTGGTGAACTTGTAAGCTGTCCACTTATCCTTTCCTTCTAGTGCCGTGAAGCTGAATTCATGGATAGGATGCCGGTAGAACGTGACTTTGTCTCCATCGATGACAGGATAGTGGCCGTAGATACGAACCAATCGTTGATCGTGCGAGATAGAAAAGGCGAGGATCTCCCGGTCAAGCTCTTTTTCTCGCTTCACAGCTCTGTAGAGCTCGACGATGCTCCTCACGGCGATTGTCATGCTGTGGGCATTCTGTCGGTCGGCAATGTCAAGTGCCGCAGCACCGCACTTGACTTCGCAGGTGAGAAACGGAAAATACATCCGGTAGGTTGCAACAAAGTATGAGGTATCGAAGACGCTGCCAACAAGTGGACCGAGCCTTTTCAGCTGTTCGGTCGTGAACGCGGATCGGCCGAACCCAACGGCATAGTCCGGTTGCGGCCTGGGACCCTCCACTGGAATACTGCCTACCCAGGCTTCATTCACACTTTCTATCAAGGAGTCGAGATGTGTGTCACCGTAGATTGCCAGATTCATCGCCGATGGAACAATCAAACGGGTCACGTCTTGGATTACCATCGCTTCGTTCCTTTCTTGTATCTTCCAGCAAAGTTTTCCAAAAAGGTCATCGCAGAACAAGGAATTTTGAGGTATAATCGGGTCTCTAGCGAGCAGGCGCTGGCAGATGTCCAAGATAGCTTGAGGGATATTGTGGTCGAAGTCGCGTAAGAAACTTCCTTTGGTTTCAAGCATCGTAGTGTAACGCGCGTCTCGATATGACGCGCTTTTGCTTTCCCTGTTCTTCTCACTAGACCCAGCCAGGCTCGAATCTGATTGCTTTCGTCGGAGCGATGCAGGAGCTCTCTTCACAGGTAGTGGATATCTGAAGCCGTTCCTTTCCACATATTGGACGACCGGAATAGGTGACTGTGCCATCATCTCTTCTAGCCAACTATCGTGGTCAGAAAGCTCTTCTTGCGCCTGTTCGTCTGGTTCGAAGTACTCAGGGGGCCACGTCTTGTTCAGGACCCAGCTCTGGACCGGGTCGGCAACAGTTTCGCTAGAGTGCTTTTCAATCTCCTGTTCCTCTGCCGTGTGTCGAGTCGACGTTCGAGGCCGTTTCGAAGGCAGCGAATCTTGCGCGGGAAGGGAGGAACAAGAGGCCTTCTGGCCTCTCTTTCGTTTCAGGGAAGTTGTGTTAGGAGTACCGAGTTGCTGAAACGTGGTCATGATCACCAGGTAGCCAACACAGCCAGAGAGATGCCTACCGCTTGATCTCGCGAAGCTCTACTAACTGACGATAAACCAGTTTCCTGCTGCTTTCTTTTGCTGATACCCTCAAATTGTGATACAGCTTTCAGGCGCGCACTTCTGCGGACTTCGCGTGGTTTCGCTTTGCGCGTGTTTGTAGTCTGCTTCTCTGCACCTAGGGTCAGCGAGCTGCCTTCTCCGGCTTTTGAACAGCACGTACTGATTCCGTGAGAGGGTGAAGACTTCGGTCCTCTCTGAGCGCCTGCAGATACTGGGCGCTTCGCCATAGCGAGATGGACGTGGAAGTGGACGACAGGTTCATTACCTATATACCAGGTGAGGTAGCCGCCAGGTCTAATGAACATACTGGCAGTATGGGATGCATTGCGAATGATCGCGAGCGAGGAGGCCTCATGAAACGCCGAGCTAGCAGTAGCGCATGTCCCCGCGGCGCGGACCGTGACCGACAAATGGCTGATTATATAATTAGCTCGCCACGGCTTGGCGCAAAGCACGCATCGCAACACGACCACAGCTTGAAGTCGGGAATGACACATGGGCATAATAAAACTCTAGTTCGATATAGCTCTTTTGGGGGCCAATGAACAGACACTGTGCGATAAGTGGATGGCTACCCAGAATAAGATATACATTGGCTTCGGTGATGCATGCATCCAGATTCTGTGCCGTCATACCATCGTCGTCTGTGATGGAATGGACCTGTTTCCTAACTCTTGTTCCGATGCGATACGTTTTCGAACTCATGCCCACTATGAGCAGATCACAATCGGGCTGTGGGCACGGCGCCATGACAGCCACGCATGTCACGAAGATATTTGTGGCGCCCAATGCTTGTGCTTGCCAGAGTCTCGGTTGCAGAGTCGAGTGGTTAAGAATCTCGCAAATTATGAGTTGTAGAGATCCGGATTTGAAGATCGACGCTAATACGAAGCTCGATTTTTGGCATCTTTTATGGAGTCTCTAGACTCCACACCCGCCCCCCCTCTCCCCGTAAACCCTATACATAAAGTAAACACCTTCCTTTTTTCAAGCTGGCAGTGTCTAGATTTCATCTACTAAACACTTCACGAGAACAACAGTGAATAT
The DNA here is from genome assembly GCF_000230625.1 of Exophiala dermatitidis NIH/UT8656. Taxonomy (NCBI): domain Eukaryota; kingdom Fungi; phylum Ascomycota; class Eurotiomycetes; order Chaetothyriales; family Herpotrichiellaceae; genus Exophiala; species Exophiala dermatitidis. The sequence continues at coordinate 1,003,412 of NW_008751653.1, forward strand.
GTCTGCTGCACAATGTCGATCACCTCACCCCATTATTGTCATCAAGCATCCCTCGAGGGAGCGATGAATTCGCTCGCATTAACTCCGCCACTCAGCCTCGAACAACGACAAGATTTAACGCGTGTGTTTACTACAGTCATCGACGCATGCGAACCGTTGCAAAACCCGAAGCCATACAAACCGATCACTCTCGTACGACTCACCTACGAATGCGCGCGATCTGAAGCATCCAGAGACAACTTTCTGCGTTTCTTCTTCCAACAAACAAAGATCTCGAGTGATGGTTCGCCCTCGGGATCGATCCCTACGTCCGAATATGTACCAAGATTGATGGCTTTTGCACAGACACTTTTTGACAATTTCTTCCTTCCCTGTAAGACGATTTTGATCGGAGCTGAGTTGATAGTCGACACCCGCTGACAATGCATCAATCAGTGAAAGCTGCGGCGAGAAAGACCCCTCAGCCTTCGCCTGCGGCCCTTTCCGATGTACAAAGTGCACAGTCCCTCGCCGGAACTACCCAACGGCTGGCTACTTTAAGAAGAGATTGTCTCATACGTGATCGTTATCGCTGTGTAATCTCATGCACATTCGACTGTGATGAAGCAATGAGGCGGGTATCTCGGGATGGCGAGGATAACGCACAAGACGATGACGGAAATCTGTTATCTGAAGAAAGCGGCACGTTTGCTCCATTAGAGCTGGCACATATTCTTCCCCATTCATTAATGACTTTTTCAAGTGGGAAGACGGAATTGGCATGTCCACCACCCTTCCCCCTTCGTTGGGCGTCTTTGACCTGACAGGCGACTGACTGCTCCTCGAAGGATGAGTCGAAACAGCTAGCGCTGGCAATTTTGAACATGTTCGACGATGGCGTGGTACATCTGATTGAAAGCATTGACATTGACCGCCCGCGCAATGCGATCACGTTGACTCATGATCTCCACCACTTTTTCGGCCGGTTCGAGGCCTACTTTGAGCCCACAGGTAACGAACCACATACCTATCGCGTCGACTCTACCAGGACTGGCATTCTACGCCACCGTGTTTTCCCTGTCGATCGTACACTTTTCTTGACCGACACCCGAACGATTGATCCTCCTTCTCCACGATTACTTGCTATCCATTCGGCCATTGCACATATACTTCACAGGAGCGCGGCGGGCCGCTACATTGATAGTATCCTCGAGGACCTTGACCAGGGAGAAATCTCGGTGGATGGGTCAACCCCGTTAGGCCATTTTACTGCTTTACGGATTCATGGCTGGTGGGATGGGCGGATTCGTGCCTATTGATTATACTGCAGTATGTTTTCTGGAAGCGACGTAGGAGGGGGGAAGAAATGCCTTGATCTTTCGCAATATATCAAGTCCAGTCTGACCGAGTGAGCGGCATATCAGGCAATAATTTTCGTTTCGCGGATCGAGTTTCCCTTCCCATATAGCTCGGCAACTGGCAGCATTAAAAAAATCCGAGGAGTATGGGTCTTTTTGATTATGCGCTGAACAATGTCGGCGGCAAAGCAGCTTGTTTCTCGAAGGGTGCGCAAGAACTTGTCCTTCGTAAATTCTCAATGTGCTCGTAAGAAACGCGCGCGACTGTCCGTCGAAGTTCGTCGCATTCGGGAAAGCAGTAGATGCGAGTCATCACATGAGGAAAGTCGTTCGTCGACGTTGAAACGTTGGCCGAAAGCCGGAGACCCCAGACAGTCCCAACCGTCAGCCGACGCGATCGAAGAAATCTTGGGCGTAGAGTCGCCTCATCGTGCAGGCTACTTGGAGGAGAAGGAATATCATGAGAGGGTAATGCTGGGAAAGAATGTAGATGCGCTGCTACTACTTAGGTAGTAAATTGGACCGAGTTCCAGCAGGGTCCAAACCCGCTCAATGCGGAGCCCGAGGGGCCCTCTCTAACCCACCTGTGAAAATTGATCATAGAACGCCGCCATTGTTAAACCCAAAAACTCGATAGCATTTCATCTGACTGTGCCTTGGTTCTGAAAAGGAAAAGCAGATTAAGAATCCTGCTGAGCAAGCCAGGGCTGCTACAGTTTTACATCGGTACCATGCTTTGCTCGCCAGCAAGCTGACCGCTGTCAATCTAGGCCGTCTACTGCCAGATGACCGTATCTTTCCTGCAAAAGACCCTTAGATACCCTACGGTACCTTAGTCCTTGACCTCTCCCTGCATTTTTGACCGTTGGCTCGTCGGCCAAGTGTGAACCCCATGATCCCTCGCCGTGGAGATCGGAGGCCGATCCGATCGTTGGTATTTTCGTTTCGTTGTACTGTTAATATGGGTCATGCAAAATCTTGGGTCTTACTCGTGTTGTGGCCACTGGCAGTCTGGACACAAGATGACGAACCCGTCATTTCTACCAGTACAACTTGAACATTGATGACTGTACCTAGGTAAGAAAGGGAAAGCAGCCATGGTCGTACTCGAAACCCGTCTCTATCTCCAGCAATAGGGAAACAGAAACATGCTGTGCGATCTATCGCAGTGACATTCCCGGATCTAGGTATTTTTACACGTCTCAAGGAAACACATCTAACAAACTTGAACGGGCGCCAATGTCCTTGCGGCCTCGTGAAGTCTCCCGTAACAGCCCAGCACCACCGTAATATTACCTCTGCTGTCTTTCCGCCGGCCCAACTCGTTGGTCTGAACATGAAGATAAGTGTGCAATGTGGAACTCCAATCCCCGAATGGCAAACGGGACAACTTTTACCAGTTGCGGTTCAAGATTCTCGTGTTACCATCCTTGCCCGCGGTCGCGGTCCCGCCGCTCGCGCTCAGGGCCTCCTTGTTGCTGGTCTCCAGTCGGCCTCCCAATTCTGCTTTTCCGCCGGTCATACGCCGTCCGGCAACGACGTTTCCATTTTGTTCCTGATGAGACTTGCCCTTCTTCCCAAACAACTGCGCTCCTTCTACCAGTCTGCGTTCGTTGTTTTGTCGACCATTGACAAAGTCGGGGTAGTTCAAGGTCAACTCGACGGCACCATTGACAATGTTGTCTGCGGCTTCCACTCCCAACATGAATGAATGATCTTGGTTGCCAACCTCGTACCTCCAGGAGCCAAACCGACCTCGGCTATAGATACCCTTCTCCTGGAGAGCAGGGAGCACCTGCTTCAGCACTCCTTCGCGCTCCAACGTCGGGGTCGGATAACCGTGATCGAAACGGCGGTGGTAGGTAGACACAATCTCATCCTCTGGTCGCAGCATCTCGGTGTTGACCAATCCTTGGATGCAATCCTGGAGAAGAGTCTCCTGGTTGACAGGTTTCATACTTGATTCAGACACTTCCAGCATGATCGACCAGTAGGGGCCTTCCTGGGCTTGCGTGCTCTGTGGCTTGGATCCGTTTGCGAGTTGCAGCGTGGGCAGCTTGACGTCCTTTGCTGGCTGGTTGTATGGCGAATAGTTGGAAAAGATGGTCGCTCGGTAGAAGGGACAGTCATCTTCAGGGAAGTAGAGCCAGCACTTGTCGCCTATCCGCTCCGGGCGAGAGCCGCGAATGCCGACGCCGATTACATGAGTGCTGCTGTAGAACAGGCCCTTGGACAGTTCCTTCAACTTCTCGTCTTCCATGGCCTCGGCAAGGAAGTCAATGGCCATTGTGCTGATCAGTCTTTCATAGCGCACAGTGGTACCATCCTCCAGTATGACCTGTTTCTTGTCTGCGTTGACTTTCTTCACGGTACCCTTCTTTCCAAAACGCTTCTTCTCCGCTGGCAGAGTGTTGGCAACGGCAATCCAGATCCCACCGGTGCCGTCTCGCGCGGGAAATCTGAAGGTCGCATTGGGACCCCAGTTGCCGGCCGTCTTTTGCAAGATCACATTCTTGGTCACAGTCTTCAGGTCAGGGGCAGCCACGCGCTCTCCAAGCCATTGACATTGCATCTACTCGACAGTTAGTCATGCCGAAGGCAAGCGCATGTAAACTGTGTGAATCCGACTTACCTTGGTGGTTGGTACAGCCCATACCTTGAAATTGTATGGCCGCATGAAGATATCCGCGATTCCAGTACCCATCATACGTACGATCCATTCGTCGAAGTTCTTGGGTTTCGTGTTGGCCACTCTTGCTTCCAACGCAGCGTCGATCATGCCATCCATACACTTGACTTGTTCCTCTTTCGGCAGCATCGAGATGTTGTTCTGGAAAGGGTATGGCACCCAGAGACCCTTGCATCGCACATACGATATTCTCTGGTGTGTGAACCAGTCGTCTTCTTTGGGCAGTGCTTCGTCGATACAGTCGTCGAAGTATTTGTAGTGAGAGAAAATGACGTGGCCGCCGACATCGTAAAGCTGGTCGCATGTAAGTCCTCTGCCAGGAGAAAGGTTGAGAAACGTACGAAGCCTTCCTTGGTCACATCCGTCGAAGCCAGTCCACCGGGGATCTCGTTCGAGTCGACAATCATCCATGACGGTCCATCCTGTTTGCGGTCAGCCAAAGGACTAGGCGCTAACAACACGACTCACAATTTGATTAAGTCTCTTCGCAGCGCCCAAGCCGGTTGGGCCTGCACCGATGACCAGGACATCGACTGAACTATATGAATTCGTGTTAGAAAATGAGTAGTAGAGAAGGCCGGGGTGGACGGGGACTGGCGCATGCATACATTTCCGACATGTTGCTGACGAAAGGTTGGGTCTGAAGTCAAGCGAATCGTGTAGACCTAAATGTGCAGAACAGGATTATGTTCAGGAAAATGAAATGCGACAAACTGATCACAAGGATAACTCCTCCGTGGTTGTTGCAACCTTGAAAGAGACAGGTGTTTGGTGTCTGAATCTCTCCACTACAGTGTTGCGACAACCCCAGCGGGAAAAAAAGTCGATAAGCTACGCACGGGCACCGCAATTCGCGTTATCGGACTGGAGGGAGTGACTTAGGGGCCTTCTTGGCAGGGGAGCCTCTCCTCAATTTCAACTTCCTCGTAGCATACAAGGCTGGAACAACGACAAGGTGGCGACTACTCTTAGCCAGGTAAACAGTGTACATTGTGAGTGCTGTACTAGTATGGGCAAATCATGTACCTCTATGGGCACGGCAATGGGCGGCGTGGCAGAATGTGTGGCTTTCAGTTCATCTTCCTTACGGTGCACTCTCGGAGTCCTACTGCTACTATAGTACATACTAGGGACCGTAGTACTTCCGGGGGTGGGAGGCTACCGCTTGGTTTAGCCAGATGCCTCCTATCGCAATCAGGGGCGCACCTCAAGACAGCCCGACAGTCACTGCATGTAGAATTGGCGATATAAAATTAGCTACCACACCATTGATTGCCACGCTTAATTCCATGTCAATGACGATGACATCTTGTACCTCTCACTACACCATGTTGATGGCTTGCCCCTTATCGCAATGGAATGGCTGTAAGTCGTGTAACACAAAGATTCATTGTTGGGTTGCCAAAAAAGCAAGGTACTTCGTACATACAATGATGCTGCGGACCTCCGCTGGTCCAGCCATAGTACGGAGGAAAAAGGACAGCATTTCTTATTTGCGCTTGGTAAAAGCAGGGCCTGGCAGGGGGCAATTGAGCCGATGGCAGGCCAGGCCGGGTCCATTCTGTCATGGTTTCCAAACACCATTTTGAGGCTGTCAGTATGCTCGATAGACAGTCCTGGACGTATATCAAGGACCCGACGCGTGTCCTGCTCCGTTCTTGCCTCATGTCTGGCCCGTTCAGGTGGGAAAAGCACAGTACTAAAGGACTACAATTCCACTTTTGACCAGCAGCTAGTGCGTCAGAAAAGCAAGCCAGAAAATCGGCATAGGCTGTCATTGGACATAATCCGGATCATTGCCGGTAGAGTTTCCATGCCGTGGGCTGTCTCCAGCGGCGGGCAATTAAATGTTGGGGCCTCGTTGGGCCACACGGGCACTGGCACTGGCACTCTCCTTTTTTCAAGCTCTGCAGTGTGCCACTACTGCAAGACGCCGCTGGCTGCGTGTCGTTGCCATGCTCTGCAGGTGCCAGTCAGTAGTAAGAAATAACAGTGGCTCTGGCAGTGGCAGTCGGGGGTGCATCTATATTGTAGCCTCCTAGTAATAAGGCCGCCTCGGGCCCGAGGGGCCCTCCCGCGCTTGTCTCCGATAATAATTATTATTGCAGTGCTCCGTCCTTCTGCGTCTAGACAACCTGCGCCAGCCAGCCAGCACGCAAGCCTTTCTCCTCAACCGTTAATTTGTTCCGCTCTCCATCACCATTCACATCGCCGCCGCTATTTGCCTTCTTGTTCTTTATCGCGTGGTTCCCGATCAAGAACTCCTTATCCTCTCTCGCCTAGAGCATCGTCCTAGGCTTTCACGCTGGTTGACCTTCACTCGCTTTATGTGTGTGTGAGACTCATCTCGTCAAGGTGCTGCAGCCACAGCCGTTCTCCAGGTCGCCGCGGCCTTTTTCCATTCAGGAATTTCTTGCCCGTCCTCAACGACCCTCATTCACAATGGCCGACGTTGAAAAGAAAGCCCGTCTGTCGGGTGAACAGACGAGAACCGCAGAGCCTGCAACAATCCTGCCCACTCACAACACACCTGCGCCTGAGAAACAACAGCCGCCTGCGCCTTCACTTCATCCGGCCTTCTACGTGGTGTATGCCGCTCGTTTTTCTGCACATGGCGGGACAGGACAATCATGACTGACAGTTCTTTACAGGACATGGATCGGCTTCAGTGGTGGTGTTATTTTGTTCAACAAGTGGTTGCTGGACACGCTCGGTTTCAGTATGTCTCTCCTCTTTCCAGCTGCCTTCGTCTGCGTATACTGACATGTGGCTGTAGAATTCCCCATTACCCTCACGGCATGGTAAGCAGCCAACAACACCTCCCATCGTGACGCCGATCTCGACTGACGCATACATCAGGCACATGATTTTCGCTACCTTCATGACCCAAGTTCTCGCGAGGACTACAACCCTGCTTGACGGACGCAAAAATGTCAAAATGACTGGACGAGTCTACCTGCGCGCAATCCTCCCCATCGGTTTCTTCTTCAGCTTGAGCTTGATTTGTGGAAACAAGGCATATCTCTACCTGAGTGTGGCTTTCATTCAGATGCTCAAGGTAGGTTAACAGTGGTGTAATGTTGCCGTTCATCTGGCTGACAGAATGAAGGCTACAATGCCGGTTGCAGTTCTTCTGACCAGCTGGTCCATGGGAGTTGCGCCTCCGAGTCTGAAGACCCTGGGCAATGTCTCTTTCATTGTGATCGGCGTTGTCATTGCATCGTATGGCGAGATTGAGTTCAACTTGACCGGATTCCTGTATCAGGCCGGCGGCATCACCTTTGAGGCCACACGCTTGGTGCTCGTCCAACGCCTCCTCAGCTCTGCCGAGTACAAGATGGACCCGCTTGTTTCACTCTATTACTTTGCGCCTGTGTGTGCAGTCATGAATGGATTGACGGCGTTGATTGTGGAGGTCCCCAACATGACCATGAACACCATTTATGATGTGGGCATCTTCATGCTCATTGCCAATGCCATGGTGGCATTCATGTTGAACGTATCGGTGGTGTTTTTGGTATGTTCCCAGTGTGTAGACCTTTTGCTTGATCTGGAGACTAACATAGCGACATTCAGATCGGAAAAACATCGTCTCTGGTTCTCACGCTTTGCGGTATCCTGAAAGACATTCTCCTGGTCGCGGCATCAATGATGATCTGGGGCACCCCTGTCAGCAAGACCCAGTTCTTTGGTTACTCTATCGCCCTCGGTGGACTTCTGTACTACAAGCTTGGCTCCGAGCAGCTCAAACAATACGTTTCTCATGCAGGCCGTTCCTGGTCCGAGTTTGGTGTTCAGCGACCGGCCATGCGGAAAGCTCTGGTCCTGGGACTGGTTTTGATCACTCTCTTCGTCCTCCTTGGCGGACTGGCTCCAACCTACGCACCTTCTCAGACGAAGAATCTGAAAGACATGCTCAGCACCGGTCTCGGAGCATGAATGATTCGACATGCACAGGATAGTGGTGAACTCAGTCCCGCGAGATTTTTCAATGAAGGCAGGTTGACGCTATTCGGCCAGCCTGTATGGAAATTTTGAGGGTCATATCCGACACGGTGTTAATATTCGGGAGCGGACATTCCATGGTTCGTCTGTCTTTGGATCCGATCACTGGGATTTTCTGGGCAGGCCTCACAATATGAATTGTATGATAGATGGAACTTCAGGTGTTTGAATATGCAGGGTGCAGGCCATATCAGGCTCGACGTCACCCGGAATCAGCTGCAAAAAACGGACAGTTGTAAATAGAGCTACAGTACCTAATAATGAAGAGAGCATGCAAAGCATTATTACTACATTGTACGACAATTAAAATAATGTCCACCGGATGGGCAACGATAGACCGTGGCTAGGATGATGCGCCCATGGAACTAGGGTCCAAGATCACGTGCCGTGCCGGGCCCAGACTGGCAGGTGAACCGGTGGCTGGTTCATGTTAGGCTGATCTTCCCCACACTATGCGCAATCACTAATGTTGTAGTGGCGTCGTTAGGCAGCACCTGAGGCTTGGGTCTGTGCAAAATAGTCGTTAGCAGCCAACCGGCCGGTTTTCTTGAGCCGCGTTCGAGTCTGTCCAAACCCTGTATTGCGGTCAGTGGCTCTGTATTATCGCCTAATTGAGTTGCTCTAGCCTCTTATGTGCATGAGAAAAGACCCACATGCAAGCTTTTTCTGTGGTTCTGGCTGGTTGGTGTTGCCATACAACATAGGCCGATTGGGAGTGCCTGTTTGCGCTTGGACTCCTTGTTCTAGGCGGTAGCCTCCAAGGCTGCTAGTGGTCCGCTAGTGCAATGTAAGGCTAGTAGTCCACCTTTAGTGCCACTAGTTCTTTAGGCAACGTCGAAGCGCCGCATGCTGCCCGGGAGGCTTGAAGGAGGCTTGTAGGGCCTGAGGCGCAACCCAGACACCACGAATCAGGACACAGCGAGATGCCCTCCACTTGAATCCACCATCGACGTCGCAGGCCCCGGAAAGAGAAGAAGATCGGGAGCCTCTTGTGTCTTGTTACTACCGACAAGAACCGCAACCACAGCGCAACGGCAACGCTCGCTGATCCGAGTCTTCGCCTGCCACTCGCGAAAGTCGCGGTCCATACTGCAATTGATCAATCGCAGGTCTCATCCGTCGTCTCTCAGCTTCCCCCGGCATGCGACCTCGCCTCTTCCTCTCTTCTCTTTCTCTCTCGTGTTTTGCGCGCATCTTCAATCCTTGATCTCTTCGCTCTCGTCTCTTCCTACCACTTACTTAACCCTCTCCCACGCGCTCAATCGCCCTCCTTCACATCCTCTCTACCCACCCTCAAGCCGTATCTTCAATTCATACCTGTCCCTTCATTCACTTATTTCACGTCTCTTACACGTTTGTACCTCATACTATTTCACGTATTCTCCATACCTACCTCGCCATCACTATAGTTCTTGCTAGTCGAGGCCATCTACCGTACTACCTCACAGCGTCTCACATCGTCGCAAACACCGAACATGTCCTTCGCGCCGACTCAATTACCCACGCCCTCCGACACGCCGCGAGCCATGGACCAAGACGTCCCTTCTCCAGCCTCATACTATCCGAACCATTCCACCAGCTGGACGCCCGTTGACAGCATAACACCCATCTCTACAAACCCGTCGAAAAAGAGGTCACGCGACGACGAACACGAACACGGTGACTCGGGGTCGTATTTCACTCCTCCGGCTCCAGCTCCTGAAGAGGAACCCATCTACGGCGAAGGCATGGTTCTCATCAACCCGCGAACAGGAATAGCCATATCCGCAGAGAGTCAGACCGGAACCTGGTACGACGAGAAGGTTGAACAGAAGGTCAAGCAAGAAGAGATTGCGGCTGCTGCCGCCGCGGCGGAGCCGAGACCCACGATGCCCATGAGTCGGAAATCCATGCGTCTATCTCAAACCTCGATCCGCTTGCCCCTAGATACTGGGGTTGCTTCTGCGCCGGCGAGCCCTCCCAAGACAGCCGTAGACCATCGGTCCGAGTTTGACGAAGCTACCCTAGCACTGGGAATCGGATGGACCAAGATGTCTTCGGAAGACGAGGCGATTCAAGCCGCTGCTAGAGGCTGGGCGAGATATTTAGACAACCATTATGCCCGAGATATTCACGGTGCCCAGATTCTACTCAAGAGTTCTGGACTCAATGCGTATCTGGTGGGTGCCCAGGAAGGTTATTTCTTGTTCTCCGAAGACTTGCTCGAGGGCAAACTGGTTGGCAGAACATGGGAGACTTGTCTTAGGCATTTGAAGTCTCAGCCTATCGTCTTTGAAGGAGAAGAGGTTCTAAGAGCGGAGAGAACTCCTGGCCCGGAAGCCGCCAGAGTTCAGCAGCAAAGCAACGGCACCATGATGGAGAATTGGGCAGACTATAACCGATTGAACAACGTGCAGGTTCAGGTCCAGCCAGTTGCTGTCTCGCATGGAGGGATGGAGCTCGATTGAGATATTTTGGAATTATTAAAAAAAAGTCCATTACTGCTCTTGGGCAGAAATGCCGGTTATGGAGCCGAATCCATGCCAGTGCTATACAGTGCCATACGCTGGCAGCGATTCCCGCGCACTGCGATACGGTCAGAAGGAGGTGTCCTCCTAAACCGACCCGACCGTCACGCTGGCAGTCAAGCTCCGCTTTTCCCTCCTTAAGCACCTGCTTGCTGTCACAGTAGCAGGCACTGGAGCCAACCTCGGTCAACCCAGATCTGCAGTGAGCACAACTTGAAGTGAACGCCGGATCAATTCCGCGCGATGCTTCTGAAGTCGCAGACGGGCGTGATTTGATTTTTATTGTGTGTGGTGTGGACTACCTGGTAAGGACTGCCAGTGTGGATTGTGGACTGGGTCTAAGGCTGCGGACCTCTGACACTGGCACTGGCACTTCCCACAATTTATTATTACTGTACAGATCATCTCATCCGTCTCTAAATAAGACCATGTACTGTATCCAAACGGGGCGCAGGAAAGAGGAATCGAACCTGCTGTGGCGACATATCGTTACAACGTACGCTGGCTTTCAGCTACGAAAATAAACAGAGGAGAAATGGAACGACTGAACATGAGATGCCTATCAGGGAAGAACCCTCAAACTCAAAATGTGATATCAAGATTGAACAAAACTGAAATTTGATCAAACTCGAGTACCCTCGAAATCTGATGTCAAATTGAACAATTGAAACTTGAACTGCAGGCCACTCGTCACTGCATATCGTGTTACTGTAAGACCGACCACTGTGGTGTGCATTGAATTGCTTTGGGTTCTTTTGTAATCGAGGAGGAATACTAGTAGTAGAAGCATCGTAGGTACTAGTAGTAGAAGCATAGTAGGTACTAGTAGTCGTACATTCATATCTCTCTTCTGCCAATTGGAATAAGCTCGGCCGCACCGACATGGGCATTAATTAAAAGAATTGAAATACAAAAAAAGATTATTCTACGGCTGGCATCCAAAAGTAGGAAGACCTCTCCAATGACTCCTCAAGGGGACGACGTCTCTTGTAAAATGGGGCTGGCCTAATGCGATGGACGCTGAAAGGTATACGGCAGATCATGGCCTTCGTCGTCCGTGGTCAAACGGAGAATATTTCCATTATTTTTGCTCGAATGTGTTCTTGTTCTTGTCCTTGGTCTCGATTTTCGGGACCGCAGAGATTCGCGGGATGAAGCCGAAGACAGAGAATGGAGACTGACTCGGGACCGGGCGGAGACCATGCGCGAGTTGGAGCCCAGAGTCAATCTGGAATTGGATCGCGCGTTTGTCGTTGGCGGCAGCACCGTAAGAGTAGGCCGCGAGTTGGTATTTATGTCTGTGTCGTTTCCGTGAGTTTCGGTTCCCCCATCTCCCTGTGTAACACCATTATGCTGGTTGTCGTTATTGTGGTGGTGGTCATCATGTTCGAAAGACGAAAGTGAAGGCGGCGCCGCCGAGTCCTCTGAGATCCGCCGCGGCGGAGGACGATGGTGCCGCACAGAGCCGGAGTTCGAGAAAGTCGATGCGGCGGATGACGAAGACGAAGATGAAGGCAACAGATTGTCACGGCGCGGATCTGGGCCTGGATCGCTTGCTATGCTGGACACTTCTCCCGAGTTCAAAGATGGGTCATAGGATGCCGAGTCATCGGCATCTAGATCAAGTAGGTCGACGTTGACCGATCTCATGTTGCGCAGCAGCTCGGCGAACATGCGCATCAAGGCTTGAAAGTCTTCGTCCGTGAGTGGCTGCGAGGAAAAGCGTGCTCGTTCATATGCGGCCAGAAAAGCCACGGTCAGAGTCGTGTCTGGAACCACATCCCTCTCTATCAGATGTCTCAGGTACTGACGCATTCCCATTGCCGGCGGCCGAGCGAGCTCGTCAATCACACGCGGATCGGGCATCGGAGTCACCGTCCCATCTGGACTCAGTTCGGCGGCCGTTGGGTCCACGGGCACCAGACTGACGGCCTTTGCTTCAATCAGATCCGTCAACTCGTCCACGACCGTAGCATATTCCAAATTCGGCATCTCTTTCGACGCTGGGCTCGACCATCCTGGATGTGCTATCTTCCCCCACGGCGGTTGTACATTCTGATCAGTATATGAAGCCGATGGTGACTTCGTCAACGCCAGCATCCGAGCAGCCCCTGCGGAAGCGGCGGGTTCGTGTTCGATCCGCTTACTGCGTGGCCGAGCCTGGTACGCAATCACGGCGCTTCGGTCGAGGCAATCCTGTATCAGGCGATGGACACGGCGGCCCGGCAAGTCCTCCTTTTCAATCGGCATAAACGTCTTCGGGATGTCCTTAAGCACCGACCGATTCGTGTAGAGGCGGGAAGCGTACATCAACGCCGCGATCAGCGCCGTCAGTACATAGGCGCCCGTGATGAGGAAGATGTCGAGCAGCCGGTGCCGTCGCCATGATTCGTAAAGCGCATCCGCCGGCGTAATGCATATGAAACTGATAAGGATCAAAAACACTATCGTGAATGAGGTGCTGTAGAAAATGCGGAAGACCACCTGGCGCGCTCGTGCCATTTCGATCCTGGCGGTGGGCGCGCCAGCCTCATCTTGCTGTGGGTATGATACTCATGTACCTTATCTTATTGCCGTAGTTGGATGCTAGACACTAAGACTAATCAACGAGGATGAATCTGTAATGTTGCTGGACGAAGGTATCATTTCAAGTTCAAGTTGTATTTACCGCTGCGCCCGGACGGCAACGGACACAGACGACGTCAATCGGGCTGTGGAGTTATTAGTCATCGGCCAGACTGGTGGTGCATGTCACGTGGGAGACAAATCTTGTGCTGTGCTTAGTCATTTGGTTCGATTGTTGTAAGCAGTGCATGGTTGCGGCGCGGTTCTCTGTGGCCGGGAAGTGCAACCATCATTGAGAGCATAGCCACGAGCACAGACGAACGCGAAGAATGCTGTTGGATCTTTTCATGCCCTAAGATTGACTTCATACTCCCGAAATCCGATAGTACGGACTCACAGAGGTGATAACACTCTTTACTGCCAATACTACTACGAGTATAGGGTTTACAGCCGCGCGGATGTGTCGCACAGGCATCTGGGTATCCCTCCATCAGCCAGCAATCGGCTTTTGGAATACAACCTGCACAAAGTCCTCCCATACAGGCCACTGAAGAACCTGATGGTCCATATCCTACCCCCTGTACATCCAACTCCTTCCAGAGCGTGCCAAGGTATTCATCCGAATCACGCAAGATGCGTCTTGTTCATCAGGTGGTTGGATGCGGTACGTATATTACCCTGATTTCTGACCCCATGAAGCCGTTGGTCCATATCGCTTGACCCTGTGAAACCAGCAATCAACCACACCTCGGAAGGTGCTCAGATCTGATGGTGTCACTGCGGTCCGTGTCAAAAGCCATATCAGGTTATGATATGAGCCCGGAGCATCCAATTGCCCGTATTGAGGTGCAGCCACCCTTCCGACAACAGGCGGCAACACGGTGTCTTCCGGTAGTAGGCAGATTTTTGTGCCGTATGTGTCACCAGTGCACATACAATCTTGACAACGGCAATATCAACGTATTTCACTGCCTGTAAAACTGTCGCCGTATTCCCTCAATTTGATCTTCCACCTTTTTGCAGCCTGTTTTGCCTCGCGCTCTTCACGCAGCTTCTTCTTCCGCTCATATACCGCGCGCACTGTACGTTTCGTGACATCGGCGCCTTCTTCGAAATTTGCCTTTGCCAAAGCCACGACTTTATCGATTTGTTCAGGCGTATAGACAAAGTTCCAGGTCGACATGTAATCTGTCTTGTCGGGGTCGACTCCTTCGACTTTCGGATTCGGGATCAAGGGAAAATACACGACGGCAATGCCGGCTTCAGGCTGCATTAGGTGGAAGGTAGAGTCCTCCTCACTGTCCCATGCCAGGCGTTTTGACGGAGGTGGTTCTTCAACGGCCGACCGCTCGGCCTTTGTGCCAACCCAGACACTGCACGCACCAAGACTAGTCTCTGCATCAGGGCGATTGCCAGTTGTTGGGCTTTCTGGAACACTGGAGCCAATGGGTTCTTCGTCGGCCTTTTTCTCTCGACTTTCTTCTCGTGCTTCGGCCACTTTCGTGGCAGCTTCCTGCGGCGACGTCGCCTGCGCTTCGTCCAGAACAAGTGCATTCTCCTGTGGTTTCGAGGATGACCTCGGCCACCCCGCGCCGACAGGCCACCCTTTCACTCCGCGTTGTTTCGCATACCCATCAACGACGGAGAGCCAGTTCTCCTTCTGTATGTCGGCAGAAGCGTCAAAGGCAATGAGAATCTCAACATCTCGTCCCGGTCGAAGTAGTGGATATATTGGGAGGTTATTACTCATTCCGGCATCCATGAGTTGAAGATGGTCTGTCTTGAATACCGAATCCGGACATGTCGAAGGCAATTGGCCTTTCATTCCGTAGACAAAGTTTGGAATAGTCGCGGGCTCGATTGGATGGATCTTCAAAAGATCTTCATTCTTCTCTTCCAGGAGGCCATCTAAGCCTGCAAAGCCAACGATGCCGAGCAAAGCTGGTTTGATTTCCTTGTAATAGTGAGCCAACGTCGCGCAGAACGCGGAGCCCCAGATCCCCAGCAGAAGACTTTGTCGGATTTCCGGCAAGGCTACTCCACTGTCAAGCAGCTGACTCCGGCCGTCCTTGAACGGTCTGCCCAGACTCCATGTCGGGATCCCAGCGCCGAACTCTTCGCACCACACTTCATAGGGATGCATCTCGAACCATTGGAACCATGCCTCTCTCCGTGCCTTGTCTTTGATTTTTTGTTGCATTGCCAAATCGTCTTTTGCCTCTTCAACTTCTTCCTCATCCACGGGTATTTCATGACGGACAGCGGTGTAAATCGGAAGCGGATTCTCGCCATTCTCCAGGTACATTCTCTGGTTTGACAGTTTCAAGTCCTCAGCATGGACATCGAGGTCACCGTGCGGTACCAGCAGACGAGCAGCGAGCAAAAGGCTGTATATATCGACCAGGCCAAAAGAGGATCCCGGATCTCCTTTCAGCTTCTCGATAAAACCGCTGAGAATGAACTTGTTTGTGGGAGCACTGGTCACCAGTTTCAGTGCCGGAGGCGGGAATGCAATATGAGTGCCCAGACGGGCCTTCAAGTGCTTCAGGAGTGTCCTGAGGTCCTGTTTTGCCAGCGAAGAGAAATAAAGTGTTTGAAGCCAGCAACTCCCACTCACCCCAGCCATGTAAGTAACACAGTCAAAGAGTCCAGCATCCTGCGCACATAAGTAACTGCTTGTGCCAGCTACCATTGCGCGCAAACCACCACCGCTGCCACAGATGGCGATCGTAGGCACGTCGTCCGGGTGCACATCGGCCTCGTTCAGGTCAAGGTATTTTGCCAGTGCTTTCACTACATGTTCTTTTCTTTTCCGCCGGAACTCGAGTTCTCCTTCTCCCAAAGTATCGCCGACACGAACTCTGGCATCCCACAATATTTCGGGGTTTAATTCCGGGTCGTGGGCTTCTTGCCATATTTCGTCCGCCAGAGAGCCTGGCAGCATGGACAACTCGGCTTGAAGCTTTTGAATTCCTTCCGGGAGCACCTTGGCCCAGCCGGGCACAACATAATCTGTGATCTTGTCGGGAATGGCACTCCATTCTACTGAGGTAACTGCATCTTGAAGGTTGTAAAAGTGTCGCGAAAAAGATACCCATGCGGTTTCATCGTCGGCTTCAGCTTCGGGACCAGGGGCGTAGCGGTCAGTTTTGCTATCGGGTTTGCCAATGATTTCCACATTGGCGCGATCTTCGGATTGGGCACCATTGCGTCGTTTACGGCGCGCGTAGGATACTAGAGGATCATCTTGAGGTACGCGAGCGTCTGGAGGGCTGTCGAGCCTGACAACAGTTTTCGGCCGGGAAAGGCTGTGGACGCCGGCGCAAGCGGCTGCAACCAGAGCTGTCTGGCGTAAGCGAGAAGCATTGAGGAAGAGTCTTGCAGCGCTCATCGCGACCTCAGCGCTGCAGAGAGGAGGACGTGTCAACAGATGTCGAATTCCATACTAGGAGAGCAGGTTGAACTCGAGGCAGGGATGGATTGATTTGTGTTCAGGTTGAGGTAGCATCTCATCATGCCACTGAGGCTGCGCTCGTGCCAGTGCTTTTCACGTAAGTCCAAGATTTTGTTGGGTTCGACCACTGGAAGCCTGAGGTGATGATGACGTCGCGGAAATGGCATCCGATCTGTCTATCATCTGTCTGTGCCTGGACTAGACCTGAAGCAGTATCTGTGTTGCTGTTCACAAAGTGTTCCTAATGCTTGTCCAAATATCACTAAAAGAACCTCAACGACACCCTACTTTCCCAGCCTACACCGGCAAGGGTATGACTTATCTTGCTCTGCATTTAATCCACGACTCCGGACTGAGAAGATCATAGAGGTTGTGCAAGGCTCAGCGCTGCTTAACCGTCTACTCCGAATGAGCCAATACCAGTTGCTGTAACACGTCCCAGGACATTCCTGTTGCACCAGGGGACGCTCCTGTTTATAACGAGGTGGATTCCGCGCCGCTGGGTGGAGCCTCCATCTCAGTTCATCAAAAATGCCGGCCTCTCGCAATGCAGCATTTGCAGAAGAAAGCGCGGAAGTGGAAGTGCTAATAGCATCATTATCCAAAACCAAAGACTTGACGAAGCGTATTGCGGCGAGTCTGGCTCGCTTGGACGCCAGCGGCAAGATTGTGAAGGACGCGATCGGGCCGATCTACAACAACACTCAACAACTGCAAGTCACAAGTCGCAACATCGAAAAGGTCAATGAAGCAATTGAGCGACTCCGGCAGCCGCTTGACGCGCGCGGGCGGGAAGAAGGAATCATTCGGGCAGGTCCCAAGAACTCCGGACTACCACAGTATCTCGGCGCGTTGCGACGGATAGACAAGGCCTTGACAGACCTCACATCGACCAACTTGAGATCGAACCAGCAAGCAATTTCGGAATTCCACAATCTACTACTAACCGGAATCAATCAACTAAACGACACATACCGGCAGATGTTACAGGAAGACGCGCAACCGATCGAGCCTCTCCACTACATCACGAAACAAATACCATTTCCGACGATCGCGCAAGAAAAGGTGCAGTACTTGAACCAAATAGCGAACGCCATCGCCTCTGCGGGAGCCCAGTCAGCACGGTTAGGGCAGCGGGACGACGACGCCGCGGCACGCATCTACGCCGAGATCAGAGGCGAGTATCTCCAGAACAGCCTGCAGAACCTGGCCATGGCCTCGGTCAGCACATCCAAACGACGCGAGAACGATTCGGCCGTCTACCGCGAAGGGTCCAGCGGGATCGGGGCATACGCCAATGCCATGGAAGCCATGTTTCTGGCGGAAGCCGAGAACACATCTCGAGTCTTCCGCGGCGGCGACGCCGGCAAAGTATTGTCAATGACATGTGCCAAAGCTCTGTCGACATTCAGCCGGACGCTATCCGAACTAAACAGCGTGATCAAATCACGCATTTTAACCGACTGTTTCCTAGCATACGAGATCCTCGACCTGATCACCCCGCTCAGCTACCGCCTCGAATCGCGCACTGGACAACTGCGACCCCAGATTTCCGACGCACTACGACCTGTACGGGAAACGGCGCGGTCGTCGCTCAGCGAACTGATCAACCAGACCAGAAAACAAGCGGAATCAATCACGACGCTCCCACCCGACGGCAAGACGATCCCACTGGTGGCCCAGACCGCGCAACGACTTCAAAACCTCGCCACATTCGACCGACCGCTTCTGGTCCTGTTATCATCCATCGGCGATGGCAAGTGGAAAAATATGTCCTCCACTACCACTGGTGGCATGTCTTCACAATCCAGTTTGAATCTGGAACTAACCCCATCGACCGAAAACCCAACACTACTATCTCACTATCTACTAGATATTGTCGACACACTGCTCAGCACACTCAACGCACGCTCGCAGTCGCTGCACTCGAAAAAATCGCTCCAGGGCATCTTCCAACTTAACAACGTGGCCGTGCTGACGCGGGCGGTGCAGTCGTCGCCGGACCTGGCGCAATATCTGGGTATATCTCCGCACAACGCGAAACTCGAGGCCTTCCGCAAGTCCGGGTCGTCGCTGTACCTGTCGGCATGGCGCGACCCGTCGACTTACCTGCTGGATACTATCCACACCTCGGGCGCGGCGCGTCCGCTGTCTGGTCAGGCCATCGATAGCACGTCGATTGTCAAGTCGCTGTCGTCCAAGGACAAGGATAAAATTAAGGAGAAATTCAAGTTGTTCAATGCCAGCTTTGATGAGCTCGTCGTCCGCCACAAGTCCCTGCATATGGAGAATGAGGTCAGGAGCTCCATGAGCCGTGAGATCCAGGCCATGATCGAACCGCTTTATGCTAGGTTCTGGGATCGGTACCATGAAGTCGATAAGGGGAAAGGGAAGGTTGTCAAGTATTCGAAGGGCGAGTTGTCTGCTATGCTGGCGAGCTTGTAGACTACTAGCATAAGGTACCTTGGCCCATCGTGAGGAGACGGAGCAGGGCGCTGGTTACCGTGCTATCAGTATGGGCGTTTGGAATGTCTGTGGCACAGGTATCTTATCAGACCAGACCGGAGCGTTGCAGTGTGCAGGGCCACACGATCATGAAACAAACGGTAGCAGGCATGGTATAGCACAATATTGTATATCCCATGGCCAGCAACGGAAAACCATTCTGCCTCCGCTCAGTTCGTACCAAGCAGGTTGAATCAATATATTTTATGCCGGACATAGTTGACCAAACTTGATATCATCCCAGCCAATACGCCGGTCTGCTTTCATATACATCAAATCCCTATCCCTCACCAGTCAGATTACCTTAGACTGGCACTGAAACCCCAAAACATCTCAACTCCTGGCCCAGACGAACCGAAACTCGCAATTGGTACACCACACAAAGGGTTCGCAAAATGAAGAACGCAGAATACCCAGTACGGAATTGTCAAAAATCCAGTCGCAAACCCCTATTCATCAATTTCTCGCTTTTGTACAAAGATCCCTTTTCCGTGATTCCCATTATTGTATTGTGGTTGACCGTCAAGATCCGCGGTACATTTCCACAATCGCCCTTTCGTCCCGCTCTCGGTCTGGATTGAGGATGAATCTAACAGAGCCTTCTCGGCCCCTCTCGCCTGCACGTTGTCTCACGCCGCCACCCCCAGGCAGACTCGTGGCAGCGGTACTTCCACTTCCCGGGATACCAGCGCCAGAACTACTATTCGTGCTATTGGGACTTGTGATATTGGCGTCCTTGGGACTGACGTTCTTACTGGACCCACGGGAATGCGACCCGTTCAGTCCTCCTCTGCCCGGGCCTCCGTTCAAGCCGCCCGCCTGGCCGAGGAGACCCAAAGACGCGTCTTCGGGAGAGGTGCCGATCCATTCCGTGTATCGCGGTAAACGTTTCTCTTCGGACTCGACGTTTAATGGGATGCGGACTTCGAGGAACCTATCCACGGGGAAATCGGGTCCGACGGACGTCATTGTGCGGTGGTGCGTGTAGAGTTCGAGGAGGTCGAGAAGGGTTTCTATCGCACACAGATTGAGTTAGTTTGTCTCTGAAGATGCGTTCTCATCTGTAAATAGCCGCGGATCACATCCTCGTTGCCGAGCGGCGTCCCCCAGCATAGCGGGAAACTGGTAGATCGAAAATCCGGCGCTGCCGCAACGAATAAAAACATAAGATTGCACGTACCCATGACCATTCCGCGATCTATTCGCCAAGCCGCATAGTCTTTCCCCTGCCAAAGGTCCTTGTTTTCTTCGCCTAGCAGCCGTCCAGCGAGTTCGAGACACGCAAATGCCATCGTGGCCGTTTGCTGTTTGAGCGGCGCAAAGGTCCGATACAAGTCCAGTGACATGACATATGCAGTTTTGACGACCCGCGAGGTCTTTTCGTAATTGTAGAATTTCGCCAGCTTGATCAGAAATTCCTGGGGATGGCGGTTGCGGAAGTCGAAGCCTGAGGCTTCGAGCATCAAGCGTTCAAGCCCGATGATGGTGCGTGATTGATGTTCAAAGACCTGATGTCCAGCACAGACTAAGTATCAGCACATCTGGTTGTGTTTCCCTCTCCGGCCAGGTCCCGAGGTAAGCGACTCTTGTGCGTTTTCGTTACGTACCTGATCGTCTGGCGATAGATGTTCCTTGCGGGGAACTTTGATATTATGTGCCGCACAAAGAATGTCGCGCGACTTTTTGAGTGTGTCTTCGATCTTACAGGCGGTAAAGAGAGCGGCGGCCGCAGCGTCCTGTAGGGCAATGTGACGTTTGTCAGATCAGATCATTCAACCACACCTCTGTCTTCGGCGTCGCCCATTCTTTGGGTTGGATCACGACTTACCACGAAACTGTACTCGCCATCGGAATGCTGCAGACGGAACTTGTGATAGTACACCACCGCAGTGTTGAATGTTTTGACTGGTCTGTACGCATGGCATGGTTAGCCACGAGATCAAGGGAGATCGGATAGACGAAACATGACTAGCAAAAAACAAAGGCCGGTCGTGATGACAATATCAATATCTTGCAAGACTTCCACTCACAATTTCAACGCTCGTCTGACATTGTCAATCCACTGCACACCCGCCAACCTAATACTGTCCTCTCTGGCCTGGGAGACTCCCGTGTTACGTAGACAAGTTTGAATCTCCTGCTCAAAGACATAACTTTTGGCGACTTGGACAAAGTTGGGAAGGGGACCACGTCGCCTGCCGGTCCCAGTGTTGGTTTCACCGCTGCCGGCCCCGTTCATCGTGGATTGATGATTGAGAGGATGAGGATCTATGCCACCACATTCGCACAATGTATGTCTGCCGAGTTGGTTTCTCTTTCGAAATGAAAATGAGGACTGGTTGTTTTGGTGGCTCCGAGTCTCTGGACGGATTCACGGTCTTGAACTCGAGGAGTGGGAGTCGGAGCGGAATCTCGTCCAGTACAATTGTAGTAACACTGCATTATTGCGGAGCCCATTTGAACGACTCGGAGCGGAGAAACTTGTTGGCCTTGGCAGCCTCGTGAAGGCCGGTCACGTGCATAGGATACGGTTGAATGTACCAGGTACTGTATATCATCCCCGACTTCAAGTACACCCACCACAGGACTCACGTCTTGGGATAGGACAGAGGTGTGAAGAGATACCCAGGCAATTGCTACCAGCTGTAGCAAGAGTGGACTACAGTCAAGGCTGGGCTTCGCGCAATGCAACAATAGGACAAAGTCATGAACTGATGCGATTCAGAAACATGTTATCAAGTGTTCTCATTAAGCACAATTCGACGAAATGTTACTTTTATGGGCTGCTAGAAACATTTCACCATGATATCACTCGCAGAGCTTCTGCTCTCATGACCACCACACCTGCCTCGCAGGCTTCAATGCCCATTCATCCAGACGCCGGGAACAATGCAATGGAGCTCGTCAGAGTAATGATACAGCCCTCGGCATGATGTCTGCCAACGGGTTGGCCAGCCTTGGAGTCAAGTGCTCAAGACTCTCTTCCTGGACGGCTAAGGCAGGCTATGACTCGGACTTGGAGTCAACCTTTTTCGCCTCACGCCCGGCTTCAGCCTCGCCGTCGTCATCCTCTCTCGCACGCTTCTTGCCTGCAGTGGCCTCGACGTCAGCCTGGACACTTTCAGCGACAGCATCGGCCGTCTTTTTCGAAACGTCGGCGTTTCCATTTTGCTCGGTGGTTTCAACATTGTCCGCGGCCTGCTGCTTGTCGGCATCCTTTTTGGATTCGGCTTCAACTGCAGCCTTTGCTTTGGCAAGAGCCTCGTCACGTCCACTGTCGTTTTTCGGTTTCGGGGAGGCGGATGACTTGACAGTTGGGATACCCCTATAACAAGTTAGTATGATCTCGGTATTCAAGTTGTAGTATCGCCCACCTCTCATCTGTTTCCGGAGCCTTGTTGCGGCCACCTCGGCCTCCTTTGAAATCCCCCCGGTCTCGGTTGCCACCACGTCGCTTGTCATCTCTGAATCCGTGCTTACGGTCTTCGTCCCTCCGTGTTCTCCAATCCCGGCTGTCGTCACCGTCACGCTTTCTCTTGCCATCTCTGCCATCTCTTCCACCACGATCATTTCGACGGCCTTTGTCGTTTCGGTTGTTGGGCTTGATCTTGCCTGATTTGATGTCTTCGACCTTTTTGTCGCAGTACTCCTTCTTGCTCATGATCTGGAGATCTCTGCCCTTGAATTGAGGCTTGGGGTCAAGCTCCAAGAACTTCTTGGCCAACTCTTCGGTCTCGAATTCCACAAAGACACTGCCTTTGAAGATTTTGTCATCCGTACGTCGCAGACGCACAGCGTTGGTGGGGCCGTAAGGGGCGAAGAAAGCCTCAATGTCAAACTGCGTGCTTGGAACCTCCTCACCGAATCCCTTTGCGTAGACGGTTCGGGGCATGGCACGGTCTTCGAAGATGCGGATCGCATTGGGGTCAGGTCCATTGTTGAGACTCTCGGGGAGTGGCTCCTTTCGCCGGACAGCCGTCTCGTCCTCGGTGAGTTCAAGGAAGGTTGAGTCCCGCAAGGCTTCGACAATTGCCTCGAATGGTTGGAAATGACGCATGCGCTTGAACGAGTGGATGATGCTCAGCTCCACAGGATTGTTCTGACTTCCGCCAACTTTGCCAAGCAGGAACTTGTCGTGAGGGAGATTGGAATCGGAGAAATAGAATTCAACCTGTAGGATGTGTCAGCTGCGCAATTCGCCTCGCTCCGAACCATGTTGAATGTACCTGTTTGCGGATGGCGACCGGGTCGCTGCTGGTTTCCTGGGAGGTGAGGTCCGATTTGATATTGTCCCGGTAGTTGCGAGAGCGCTGGCCATTGTGACCACCACGACCGCGGCCTCGACCGCCGTAGCCAGACCTCTCCCGAGGTTCCCAATCTTTCCCAGAGTCATCTTTCTTTTCAGAATCATCCTTCTTTTCAGAAGAAGTCTCCGTCTCTTTTGCTTCAGGCTTGGCCTCCGCTTCGGCCTTGTTTGACTCCGTAGCGTCAGATGTCGTGGTTAATTCTTTCCCGGCAGTCTCAGCATCGCCTCGAAGTTCAGCGAGCATCTTTTTAGCATCTTCGGCTGCCTGCGCATTCTGATCGACTGGAATTTGCAATGCGTCTGTCACGGCTTCCTCGACAGACATTTTGGAGGGTGGACAGCTGAATCGCTGTAGATTCGGGACTATCGAGGAAACAGGATATTTGGTAATGTTTCTTCGCAAATTGAACGGGCTAAAGGGTAATGAGAATACGCCAAATGATGAGACGTGATAGATAGGAGCAGGATATTTGGAGAGGGAGAGGTGGGTGAATCTGCCGAGTGGAAACTTCATTCAATTCTCAAAAGTGAAGGCCTGCGACAACTTGAATACTTACATCTGATTCAAGTTCCAGCCAAAATTTCTGCGGGGCCGGAATCTTGGCCGTCGACGTGAAGTTTATTCAGAGTGGAGCTGAGGAGCCTGTTCATTGGCTAGCATTGTTATCACCAGCACTAACTCACAGGCCATACTGGATTGGTGCTAGTTCCAATAGGGTCCAACACAATGTTGCGCTACTAGTACGGGACTAACAATAAGGTATGAATGGGATTGTGTTCAAGTACACTCCCCCTGTGTTCGCTGTTCGTTTTTCCGCTACCTGGATACCTGTTCATAGTCTCACGACGGTGATGTGACAATGAGTCAGTCAAGATCATGTCATCTGCCAAACCTCGCCCATCATGAAATGCGATCAATGGGATACTTCCGCCGTTACCACTGCCCAGAAAGCCCAAGCCCATCTCGAAGACTTTGGCTGGCAAGTTGCCAGGCTGCTCGTGGTGCAATCAGTGGTGGAGGATCATAACGCTCAGTGAAGGTGGAGATGCTGAAACCAGAGAATGATAAATACCACATCTGATCAACCCGAAGTGTCAAGCCTCTGCTATCGTCCGTGGACGAGCGAGGCCGCCTGTCGGTCTTCTACCTGCCTGGGTCTTCACGTTGAGCTGGGTTCATCGGCGGAGTGTCAAGGATGAGTTTCATCCTCATCGTCTTCTCAGGCCACCCTGGCTCTATCTGATCAGCAGTCCCCTTGACATATGGCGACGAATGTCCGCATGGGGCACGGAAGGTAGGTGACCGTAGGTCCTGTGAGCCTTCAGGCGTCCACGACAGGGGTCTGTCATATTTTCCAATTGGGCGGATGGACAAGTTGCACTTATTGTACAGCGGTTCAACCAGGGCTAAAAGGTGAGCTTGTGTCGCAAACTCGAAAAACATGGCTACAAGGGCAAAACATGGCTACAAAACGCCCGAGGCAGAGTCCCTGTAGGTGATATAATGGTCTGTCCGCAATCTACAATTCCCATACGTCGAGTCCGCTACAGCCTGCCTCTTCAGAAACTGTCTTAAGCCGATGGTCGCCACCCCCTGCGATGATTAGCATGACCCTTCCTTCCTTCCTAATGGTCAGGAAAGGGACAGCGGCAAGGACGGTAGGAACCTCCTGGAAATCATAAGGTCGAACCGTCAAAACGGGTCTGCGTTCAACGTTGCGGGTATGAATATGCCACCACGGCTCTGCTCAATTCACTTCACTCTCCATTCTTACCCGCTATATCGGTACTTCGGTCTTTGATTCTATCACTTACATATACCGAGAGGCAGCAGCCATGCTCCTGCTGTCAAGCAGGTACAACAGGGCCATCGGCGCTTTGATCAGCATCGCTTTGATTCTCTTACTCTATATCACCCTTGCCACAGAGACAACGCGGTCATGGTTGGCAATCAGTTCGAATTTCAGGATCAGGCCGACACCAAACCCTTTCACAGTAGAAGAGCTATACCAAGAGGTCAACATTACAGATTGGGGCGGCATGGGTAGACGGGTCAAGAAATTGTCACACTGGGCCACATCACTTATCAAAGACCCGTCTGCGGATCGAAGTGCATTTGAGAGCGCCTTGTTGTTGCTCTTCGACTTTCTGCGGTCCACTGAAGGATCAATCTACAAGCCATGGTCTTCTTCAACCAACTCAACAACATCCTCGTTGCAGCTCGGAATCGTCGTATGCGTCGGATCCAAAAATGTCCACATGGCCGGCCATCTCATCGCCAGTCTCCGTCGAGTGCATGACTCAAAGGCAGCGATCGAAGTCGCTTACGCTGGAGACGATGACTTGAGTCCCGGCAAGCGTGCATTTTTAAAGACTCTAGATCCAGAGCTGTCCTTTATTAACCTGCTTGATGTGTTCCCCACCATCCAATCCGATCTGCTTGGTGGTGGCTGGGCCATGAAGCCGTTTGCTCTTCTGGCATCTTCCTGCCCCCGAGCCATCCTGGTTGATGCGGATGCCATCTTCCTCAGCAACCCCGATAGCATTTTCGATGCCCATCCTGGCCTCTCTCGCACGGGGGCTTTGTTTTTCCATGACCGCGGCGCCGGATCCGGAGGGTCCACCCGTGGTAAACAGTGGCTTGAACAGCAAATGCAAGCAGCGAGTATCTCGCCCTCACATCATCTGACAAACGAATCACTCTTTTGGAGTGGCCAAGTGGATTATGAAGCGGACAGCGGCGTCGTTGCTCTGGACAAGTCTCGGCCCGCAATTGTTCTTGGACTTATGTTTGCTACTTGGATGAATACCAAGAAAGTCCGTGATGCCGTCACCTACACCATGTTTCATGGAGACAAAGAGACCTTTTGGATTGCCATGGAACTGAGTGGAGTCGAGTACTCCTTTGACCCATGGTACGCCGGAGCCATAGGCGAGATCACTGACCGAGAAGATTGGGACGAAGGTGACAGACAGAGGGCGTCGGGATTGGGACGACAAGAGAAGGAAGAGTCGGTGGTCCTGCCCGAGCCAGAGAAATTGTGTAGTGACCATATGTTACATCTGGATCACTCGGGCCAGGCACCGTTTTGGTTCAACGGTGGAATGTACCGCGACAAGAGGACAGATACACTTGAACTGGCCCGAATGACGCATTATTGGGTGGGCAATACGTCTGACATACGGCTCACGCAGCCCGAGTCGGGGTGGTTTTGGTTAAATGGTGTGATTGCATGTCTGTTGGAAAGGAATATCATGGTGCTCCCAGAGGAGGTCAAGCGGGTGGTTGAGAGGATAGAAAAGGAAGCGAAACGGGTGGATGAATTGGCGGTGGATTTCAAATGGGAAGGACAGGGGATTTTATAGGGGTCCTAGGGAGTGAGTGAAGCGGGTACCTGGTATTATATTCTTTCTGCGTGCTTTTGCTTCTCTCTTGGGAACCGACTGAACAAAGTAGAGTACTCCGAGTCCTGCGGTGAGCGGTATACACTGTACAACTACGTGGACATGAAATGAGGTGGAATATGTAAGACTGTAATACACTGTAATACCTGGGATTGAGTGATACATGCTCCCTCTGGCGAGGCACAACAGGACAAGGTCTCGCTGACTGGACCATTCCCCACATTTATTATACGGTCCACAGTCCCATATTTCACGGCAAGCCTTGCGCACAAGTCATGTCGAGGCCTCGCAGAGCGAAGCGAAGATACCTTGAGAGCAGGGTTTGGCCCGATAGTCTCAACTAGGCTGTAATGCAGAGGCCTACCTAGGCGCCTACTACCATGCTTAGGCGACCAGGTAATGTCGGGATGACTAGGATCATGCATGTAGGTACTAAGATACTTTTGGACAGATTTCCTTTTTGAGTTGGTTTGTCCACCCTCCAGCAGAATGATGTACTCATAACAACAGAATGGAAAAATGCCTTCGTCACCGATGACAGGCATCCATCCATCGCATTCATGGAGTGAAACCACTGCCCTAGGTACCCGACTGATATCAAGGATGTTGGGAACCTAGAGTAGAGTAGAGTCTCTTGGCCCTGACCTTCGCATCCATCCACTATCCATCTGTGACAGTGACCAGTGTTCAGCCGCTGATTGGACACAATGCGACACAGTACCGTGCGAGGAGTAAGGATGATACAGTACGAGACAAGACACAATTGGCTCCAGACGAGTGCAACAAAGACAGGCGAGAAGGGAGTTCGAATTCAAATTTTGACCACCCATCCGCCAAACGATGGATGGCTTAAAAACTAGATAGGCACTAAAGTGCAACCTCCTTCAAATTGCATCCCCTTTTTCCGTTTTCGATTTCGCTTTCCCCTTTCACAATTGCTCGTTGACGAATAATCCGGCCATACCTTGACCAGTTCCGATCTAGAAAAGAATTCCAAATTAGAATATATAGTTTCGACAGGGAAATGTACACATGTTCGGTGCAAAAAACAAAAAAGAAAACAGGGGAATACTTACACACATAGACGTAACCAGAATCTTCTTCTTCGTCCGTCTGGCCTCGGAGAGAATCGTACAAATCTGCCGGGCACCAGTAGCGCCGAGCGGGTGCCCCAAGGCAATAGCACCGCCACGAGGGTTCAATTTCGAATGGTCCAGTCCCAACACATTCAGACAGTAAACGGCCATGGAGGCAAAAGCCTCGTTGATCTCGAAAATGTCAATGTCGTCCTTTGTCAATTGGAACTTGGCGAGCAATTTCGGGATGGCGGCTGAGGGACCGATGCCCATGATGCGAGGGGGCACGCCGGCGACGGTGGCGCCGCAGAATTTGGCGAGGATGGGTTGGCCGAGTTCGATTGCTTTGGATCGTTTCATTAGAAGAACGGCGGCGGCTGGTAACAAACAAACACAAATTAGTAAACCAGTAAACCAAAGGTTGTGGTTTTGGGAAACAAAACAGTAGCATGGACGGCCTGCCGGTGCGGTTCATGCCCCTGATGGAGTGGACTATCTTACCTCCATCCGTGACCTGCGAAGCATTTCCACCCGTCGTCTTATCGCCAAACTGCGGCATCGCAGGTCTAATCTTCGACAATCCCTCGAGAGTAGTCCCATACCGTGGCCCTTCATCCTTGGTGAGCGTAATCTCCTTGAGTTCTCCCGTGTTAGGATCCTTGATCTTCGTGGTAATAGGAACAATCTCGTCCTCGAACCAGCCAGCCTTCTGCGCAACTTCGGCCCTCCGGAAAGATTCGACGGCATATTCGTCCTGTTGGCGCCGCGAGATGTTGAAGTCGTTGCCGACGTTCTCTGACGTCTGGATCATGGGCTGTGTGCAGTCGACGGCTTCTTGGTTGGCCATGATCTCGGGCGAGAACGGAGTGTCGGCGCCCCGGTTGTTGGTCATGCTCTCGCCGCCCATGGCGAGTCCGATGTCGATGCTGCCGCTGGAGATTTGGTTCGCGATGTCTTGCACTGCTTTCAGACCGCTTGAGCAGAATCGGTTCACGGAGCTGGCGGCTGATGTGTCTGGGAATCCGGCGGCCAGCATGGCGGCTCGGACTTTGTATGCTGCTCTTGGGTCGCCGACCTAAAAACACAAAGAGATGTAAGCTAGCTGTTGGTGATATGTTTGTGAGAGAAGGGAAAAGCTTACATTTCCCAAACAGATATCTTCAACCAATGCAGGGTCGATCTTGCTCTTGTCCAACACTTGTTTTAAGAGGGCATAGACGATGTAGTCGAGATCAGTGTCCTTGAATCCGCCCTTCTTGCCTTTGGCCAGAGGTGTCCGGATGGCGAGGGTGATGACAATGTCGTCGGGGTTCTTTTGGGTGCTAATTATGACAAAAACGTCAGCGGATGGGAGCTCAGATGGACAGAGCCAATGGTGAGCGACCATTGCCACGCAGAATCAAGATCACAACTTACATGGCCGCAACACCGCTCTTGTGAGGGGTCAGGTGGGAGAAGATGGAGCCGAGTCTTTGGGTGGCCATGGTGGACTGTCTGTTCTGGCAACGATTGAGAGCTGAGAAATGGCAGCAGGGAGACAATTGGCAAAGCTGGGACGGTCAGGACAAGAAACAACGGCGGGACAGTCTACTTATTGCTGTCGCCGCCCATTGTGCTGACACAGACAAGAGACTCCGGTTGATGTCTGGGGTTGATTATTGCCTCGGCATCTCGACTCTTTCCGGGCCAATGTTCGCCTCGCCGCCTTAACACCGCTGAGGACATGAGACTCGACTCCTTTTGTATTCGCCATTTCCACCGGAACTTGGATCTGATCAAACCCAATCCCTTATTGACACTGGTTACTCTGTTTAAACTCACCATCCGTAGGTCTACAAGTATTCTACGCTGCTCGCCACCCCCAACTCTCCCTGCATAGCTGCCGTTCAGTAAATAGCATTTCAGACATCACGACGGGCGGACATGGATGAATGTATGGGCCGATGACTTGCCCACCCAGCGATAATTGACTTCCCCAGGTCCTGGCTACTGTTCGGTTAACGCCCGCCATACTGGGACCCGGACTCGTACCGCGTTAGAACAAGGTTCAGGCAATGTTTGTCTGCAAGTCATCATTGAACATCGAGTTCACCTCAATCACTTCATTGCAGTATGCCAGACTGGCTGCTACTACGAGGACTTATTAGCCGGTCGGTGAAATCACACTGTAATTCCAACCAGACCACGGGGACAGGAACAGGAACAGAAAAACACCGTCATCAGCACAACTGGCATCCATCGTCTATCTATTTGTTGCCTCCGAAACGCCGGCAAAATCGGTTCCATCCGCTATGCATGACATGTCGACACGTCGATCCATAAAGCCCTTTTCGTTCCATTATCTGCCCGTTTCAACGACGATCATCTACTAGAACTTAGAATCCATGGGTTCGCTTTCGGTTCGTCCCGTTCGTGACAACTTTGACTCAAGAAGAAGCCGTTTACTTCTCCTCCACAGAGTCCGGCTTGACAGCCTCGCCGTCAGCATCCTTCATCTCCGTGTCCTCTGTTGCTGGCTGGCCGCCCTTCTTGGCCTCTTCAGCCTTTTTAGCCTCTTCTTCAGCCTTCTTCTTGGCCTCCAGCTCGGCTCTCTTTCTGGCGGCTTCCTCTTCCTGTGCTTTGAGGGCTGCTTGGCGTTCCGCCTCGATCTTTTCTTGATACCGTCCAATCACGGGACCGGCAGCGAAGCGGATCTCGTCCATTTTGGCAATGTATTGTGCTTTGGTGGCATCTTCTCCATCCTCGTAGAGCCAGTCCTACCAAGTATGTTAGCATATGCAGAAACTACCGGTGATTCTTGATCGTAACTTACCTCTGCTTTCTCCAAGACGTTTCGGATCTTCTCCTTCTCCTCTGGGCTGGCAAACTCCGAGTAGACGTCGTCAAGCTTGCCACGGAGCTCATAGATGAACGACTCCAGTTCGTTCTTCTTGTCCTCGGTGTCGGTCACCAGCTTGTCCTCCATGAACATGGCATTCTCGAGCTCGCCAGCAGCAGCCTTGGCAGCCTCGTCCATAGACGAAGTGCCAGCAACGAGCTGCAAATCTCCCTTGCGAACTTGCTTCTTGACCTTGCGCATCTTGGGCTTCTGTTCGGCGGAACCATTCTGTTGGTCGGTGTCCATAGCATCGCCCTCCTTTGGTTTCTCCGGTTCCGGCTCCTCGACCTCGACATCTTCGACATAATAACCGCTCTCCACATTAAGGATACCGTGCAGGTTCATGCGTGCCTTGAGCTTGCAAATCATGAAGTCGTCCTTCTCATCAGCCTTGACACCCTTGACCGAGAAGCGGCCAATCCATGGGTTGATCTTTCCGGGCAGCAGTTCGGGCTTGGCGTATCTAGCTTCCAAGTCGAACGGTTGCTTGCGGTAGAAGGTGAGGATCTTGGTGGATGGCATGACGTTGCCCCGATTGAAGACAGTCAAGCTGGTATCTTCATCTGGAATGTCAGGAGATTGCTCCCAGGTGAATTCGATCGGGTAGGTGACAATGTCGTGGACGGAGAAATCACGGACACGGAAGACGGGCGACAGAATGGCGCAGCTGAAGGTACAACCACGAGCGATGGCCTCATCTTGGTTGAGAGTGTAAGAGAGCGGCTTGCCGAAGAACTGAGCAATCCTCTCCTTGATGGCCGGGACACGAGTGCTGCCGCCAACCATTTCAATGACGTCGATATCCTCGACCTTGAGTTTGGCTTCGGCCAGGGCCTGTTCCAAGGGTGCGGTGACTCGGTCGAGCAGAGGCTTGATCAGCTCTTCCAGCTCGTCACGCTTCAGCATGCCCTTGACATCCTTGTCTTCCATCAACGACTCAATGCTGATAGGTGCTTGAGCGTTGGCCGACAAAATCTTCTTGAGCTTCTCAGCCGCAGCTGCAACACGAGTGTACGCCTTGGCATTGGTGGTGATGTCGATCTTGTATTTCTCTTTGAACTCAGCGGCGAAGTGGTCGACCAGCGCCTTGTCGATGTTGCGGCCACCGAAGTGTCGGTCGAAAGCGGTCGACTTGACAGACAGTTCTCCCTTGCGGAATTCCACGATCGAGACGCTGTAGTCGCTGTAGCCAACGTCCACAAAGCATACCCGACGCGGCTTCGCATCGCCTTCCGGCAGGTCTGACTTGGTGATACCCCATCCGAGAGCAGTAGCGGTGTTATCGTTAATGAGACGGAGGAGTTTCAGGCCGGCGATCTCGGTGGCATCTAGCATGGCTCGTCGCTGGGCGTCGGTGAACCACGGGGGGCAGCTGACGACGACATCGGAAACTGGGAGTTTCAACTCTCGGCTCGCGGTGTCGCGGATCTTTCCCAGGAACATGGCAATCAGCTGCACAGCAGTGAACTGACGCTTCTCCCCACGGTATGTGACCTCCGCTCCAACCTGGCCGTTGACATCCACCAGCGGCGCGGTAATATATTGTTGCTCAATGGCGACATCGGGGTCATCGATGGTCCGGCCGGCGAGACGCTTGAGGGAGGTGATGGTGTTTTTGAGGTTGGAGATCTCCTGGGTTTTGGCTGCCTCGCCCAGGTATCTGCTCTTCGGTCCAAAACCGACTAGAGATCTGCGGATGGTTAGCTTGATCCAGAAACAAAAGACTGTGTCCTGATGTTGCGGTGGTCACTTACGGTGTGGCTCGGTTCGAGACTTCATTCGTGATCTGGCACACGTTAGTGTCTCTGGATAGATAGAGGCAGTGTCCGCAGATGACTTACGATGTCTATTCCCTTGTTGCGTGCAACTCCAATCTTTGTGCTCTGAGCACCAAAATCTATCCCGACAACGCTCATGTCTGCGGATCTTGTTCGGAAGAAGTCTAGGAAAAGTGCGGTGTGATTTCGCAGATGTGCTGATTCTGTTTCAGCAAGAAGGAAGGGAGGAGGTAAACGCGACCAAGAATATGAATGTGGTGAGATGGGTGTTGTGGTGGCCAAGCGTCGGAAGAATCAACGTGAAGAATCAATATCTTTCGTTCGTCACTGCGGCGGTACGCTTAAGTTAGTACTGTGGCAGCACTGCAGTACATCAACGTAGCGACAGGAAAAGTCAGATGCCAGTTTTCCAGTTTAGTGCTGGCCTGCGAGTTCCGCCCAAAAAAAGTCAAGGGCCAGTCGCAGGGCACCGCGCGAAGGCGGGCGACCGTGTTTGCCTCACTCTGCCGCCGCAGCTGGGTCGCTATACCTTCCTGCCACTTCGAGAATGTTCTGGCAATCATTAATTG
The DNA here is from genome assembly GCF_000230625.1 of Exophiala dermatitidis NIH/UT8656. Classification (NCBI taxonomy): domain Eukaryota; kingdom Fungi; phylum Ascomycota; class Eurotiomycetes; order Chaetothyriales; family Herpotrichiellaceae; genus Exophiala; species Exophiala dermatitidis. Next base: position 1,036,486 of record NW_008751653.1, read on the forward strand.
ATCCTGCTTCAGCCACTTTTCTCTGCTGTCTGTGGTTGGCCGAGCTCGACGGTACTCTTGTCGCGCCTCAGGTTACGTACTGCCAACACCCCTTGCTATACCATGTCCAATTGTTCTTCACTTTATTCCTAACGACAAGGCTCTATACTCCTTTCTGGTACGTAAAAAATGCTGGTTCTCATCACAAAAGCGAGACAATTGCGAAGCAACACCTTGGCATTAGTACATAGTATAACAATCTCACCAAGGAGACTACAATGAACTGAACAGTAAAATGCCTTATTGTCCTATGCCCAATGCCATGTGAGGTCAAGTGGAGGTGCACGATGATGCTGCCCAAACTCCGCGTTAAGCGAGACTTGGCGATACACCTAGAGTAGACTAGCGCCGTATCAGTCCTAGTATACACTTTTACTTACATTACCTTATAACGTTATATAGGACCAATACGCTCCTCCTTCCCTTTATTCTTCTCCTCTTTTGCTACCCTACCTACCTAGGTAGCAACCCGTACGAGCTCCTTATAACTACTCGTGCCGAGTTCCGAGGCAAGTATATACGAGTACACGCGATTACTCGCAAGCCCTCGCGAGCATATACGAGTACCCGTGCCGACGAAGAACCTAGCTAATTACTTAAGAAGATTTAATAGGTATTATAGCGACTAAACGCGAGGCTTCCGGGCTATATCTATCCCCTAAGAAGACTAGAGAAGATAATAATTATAAGTACTTAGAGAGCGAGCTAGAAGAGTATACGGACAAATTAGGCTAAGTACTTACTACTAGGCAGAAATCGATTAGAAGCGTACTAGAAAGTAAGTACCTATAGTACTAGTACTTAGGGTGCTCGCGAATACCAACGAATACTTAAGCACGCCCGTAAACCTTAGAAGGTTATAGGTAATAAGAACGGTAACTTTATAGCGTAAGTAGTCGTAAATACTTATATACGAACGTAAGTACTCCCGAGAAAGCGAAGAAAGAAAAAGCTAGTGCGAAGAAGGGTACTTAAGTTAGTATATAAATATATAAGTATTAAGGTAATACGAATAAGACTAAGCTAGTGGTTTCGTAGTATTACTTTATAAGTAATTATAAATATCTAGATAAAGTTAGCTAGTAGTAGAAGAGGTTATAGCTAACTAGACACGAATAATTATATATATACCTAATCTATATATACTATCGGGCGCACTCGAGTGCTCTTAGACGCTCGCGAGCGCCAGCGGTTGGCCACGAATATACGCAGTCGTTTACCAGCGGCCGGGAGCGTATATAGTTACTCGCGTATAATAATAAACGCTCGCGAGCGTACGCGAGTTAGTTATAAATAATTACTAAGCCTATACTAGGATATACTTACGACTGTACTAAAGTAGTAGGGAGAATATATAAGCGTATGAAATTTGGTTATAAATAATTACTAAGCGTATACTAGGATATACTCGATTAACTACGAATATATATAAGTATACGACGGCGGTTACGAGCGTATATAATTATTCGGATATAATAACAAGCGCTCGCGAGCGTACGTTAGTAGTCGAAGACGTACGCGAGCGTACGCGATTTGGTTATAAATAATTACTAAGCCTATACTGGGAGATACTCGCGACTGTACAAAAGCGACGATAAGCGCTCGCGTACCCGCATATAGCTATATATACGTACGCGAGTATTTATTGCTACTTATAAGCACTTACTAGCGCCCTATTACTAACTCGGTTATTTTCAAGTTTAATATTATTTATAAAAATAAATACCTCTCTCTAGTTTCCTCTTCCGTTCCGTCTCTAAACTACGGTATCCTTATAAACGTCTACGATAACGGATAAGTAATATCGACTCTATCCCGAACCTAATCGCTATAATACTCCGGCGCTTTAAATATACCGGCTAGGCTTATATAAAGCCGTAAGTTTATCGATAATAATACTACTCGTAATCTAATATAAACTCTCTAGTAACTACCTAGAACGAGACTCTCGCGCGTATCGACCCTAGCCGTAGGAGGATATAGTAGATATTCTATCTTATATAACGAGATACGAATTCTACGGTATAAGTATCCTAACTATTTATTAGAAATATTAAAAACTAACGAGTAATTATAATAAATCGAGAAGACTCGTATATCTTAACTTCGTCTTTATATTCGACGCTATTATATACGAAATAAAAATAATACTATATATTTAGATAATTCGAATCGACTTTCTATTAGTATTTTAGATAGAAGTTAAGCTAATCGATAAGCTAATAGATCCTTAGTACTACTCGTAATACTAAACTTATATCTATAGCGCTCCGATTATTCTTCTTAATAGTTCGCCTATCAATTTATAGTAATATATATACTAATTAACTAATATAGAAGACGAACTCTTACGACCAGTCCCGTCCTCTTATAAATAATTACGAATAAGTATAAGCTCGATAATCTCGGCGGATAACTCCCTATTTAATACGGTAGAGGAGATAGAATTACTAACTAATTAAGTATCTCTATACCCTACTATAGGTATAGCAGTACCTATTAAGAAGTCGACTAATATCCGCCAGATCTTAGAGAGCTAGTATAAAATAGTCTTTAATACCTCTTAAGAACCTCTAACGACTCTTATCGGCTTATAAAGAACGGGGCGAAGTCGTATCGGCTTATAGATTCGTCCGAGTACTCCGCTTCCCTCGCGAGTGCGCGCGAGTACTTAGTCTTAGTCGTGCCTACCTAAGGATTAATAACCTATATCTATAGTCTCTAAAATACAATAAGAAAGGTCTCGGTATACCGCCTATCGACGAGTAAAGCGAAGGAATTATAGTAAGTATAGTCTTCTACTTCTAGTATATAACTAATTAATATCTACTATAGATACTATTTATTCTAGTTATCGACATTTAAGTATATTTCGTAAAAGAGTATAAAGTAATACCTTCGAATTAAGTACTAGTACTATATAATATTCCCTAAGATATATTAAATCCTCGTAAGTAATTATAATAATCCTCTACTAACCTATATATATAGGTTTCTATCTAATTAGCTTCTTCTCTTTTATTCTTATAAGTCTACTATCTAGTTTTCTATAATTTATATTCTTTATCTCGAGTAAGACGACCTTAGAGCTTAAGATTTTCTCGAAGTATAAGATTTAGCCTTTTAGCTATAGCTAACTCGTTCTATAGAGTACTTATATCTACCCGTAATCGTTTCTAAGTTATTATATATAATATCGAGGAGCCGCTGCGTAGTCGCTTATTAGCTAAACGGCTTCTATTACGAATTAGCGTTCTACTCGAAGATATTAAGGGGAATAGAATAGGATTATCCTAAACTTATCGATAGCGGTCTATATATAGTTAGTATACTTATAGATTACTATAGGTAATTAGTACTTTAACTTCTTCTAGTACTTTAACTTCTTTAATCTTATCGACTTAGAATACTAGTAGGACTAGTAATTCGATAGTTAATCGTATATCTATTAAGCGCTACCGTACGTTAAGCTAGAATCTCGGAATTAATATCCCGACTACTAGTAAGTAGTTAATATAACTCGTAAGTCTTTTTAAGAGCTCTTACCGTTATATTACGTTAAGTAAGCGGAGATTCGTTCTATAATTATACGATCTTTAGTAGAAGAATTCGATAAAGTTCGTATCTCGAATACTACTAGCGAAGAATCCTATATCTATTCGAGTAAAGTTAACGTTAAGTCTTAATAAGATCTATAGTATCTATTTATAATAAGCCTAGACTAAGAGCTCTTTATTCTTTCTTATCTCCTTAAGAATATCCTTAACGTCCTCGCGAGTACTTATAACTAGTATTTGGCGGAGAGCCTCGTAAAGTCTATATATACTATACTTCTATTAAAGGCCGCGGTAGAAGTAGATAGTATAGTAGACAAAAATCGACTAGATATACTTTTTCTAGATACGAGAAGTATTAATATTAGATAGAAATTATCTAAAACCTAGAGTATTACTAGTTAGTCTTATATACGAGTACTCGGAATACCGCCTAGGTAGGCGTATATATTTATAACTAGACATATCTTATCTACTACCTACTTTATATCTATATTAACTATAATTAATCGTAGCCCTCTTCCGTAAATATAATAGAATATAATAGATTTCTTATTAACCTCTAAGACGACTTAAAAGAGCTAGTAGAAAGTATAATAGTAGAATTTCGTTATCTCGATACTTAGAAAGATACGCGTAATAGATACTACTATTATATTAGTTAGTATACTTATAATAAGCTAGAACTTATACTAAGTAACTATATATTATCGAGTATATCTTTATAGACGATTAAGAGCTTAGAGATATTACTCTATACTCGCTTATAGAAGATATTGAGGATAATCGATCGAAGGGTCTTAAAGATTATTATCTATACGAAAAGGAAGTAGATAATAGTAAAAAACTCCTCGTATTTAAAGATATACCTAATATATTTTAAGAACTTATAGATATTCTACTTTACACTATATTTAAACTTAACTATAGTAAAATTCTTTCTAAGTAGATAGACGAGAGCTCGTAAACGATATATTAAAGCTCGTAAACGATTAGGATTATCTAGACTTAGGTAGAGGTCCGTAAGAGTAGATATATCGTATTTATAAAGCTATTCTTAAACTTAAGAGCTTCGTCGGAATTCCCCTATATCTATTAGTATAGATAATTATATAGCGATTAACGAGTACTTACTATATATAAAGGAACGTCGATTTATATTATCTATTATCTTAACGAGCTCCTAGCGGAGAACCTATAGTGTTTTCTTACTATAGATAGGCGTATATATATAGACTTCTCGACTATAGAGAAGAATAAATAGAATTCGATACTCCGGTCGAGAAGTAATTACGGATAGAATAACTTTATAATATCGAACTAATATCCTACTCTTACTACTAATATAAGAGGCTCCTATAACCTAAAGTTAATATTTACTACTCGTAGATTATTATATATACTTACTATATCTCGGTCGCCTAGCATTTCGAGAAAATATCCTATTATATTAGTATTTCTACGAAGCGAAGTATTCTTTTACGAGTTCGGCTAGATACTCGTAGTTTAAGCCGAGTCGGATATCTTTATAAAAATACTAAGACCGTAGCTTTATATCTCTTCTATAACGGTTATAAATAGCGAGCTATTAAGTCTATATAGTTAGCGATAAATAGAGACGAGTATAGTAGAAGCTATATACCGTACCCGCTTTCTATTTAATACGGAGACCTATATAGAATAAGGTATATTTATAAGCCGCCTATTGCTTAGAAACCTACGTATAATATTCCTTAGTCTCTTTAGTAGTATTTACTACTATTCGTGCGCTTCGGTTCTCCTCCTAAATTCTTAAGAGTAGCCGCTACTACTCGATATAATCTATCTATATATACTAGTACTTAAGTAGCTATAAACTTATAAATTCGTAGACTTAAATACTACTATACTTAAACTTATTAATCGTATACTAAATCTATTTATTAAAGACTTAGGAAAGGAAATAGCTAGTAGTTTCTCGAGTAGTTCGATACTTCTTTAAATATTTAATCTATATAGATTTATTAGAAGAGGGCCGATATACGTCCGCGAGTATCCGTAAGTACTTAAGATTATTTAAGAGTATTCTCGTATACTAGCGGGCGTATAATAATACTATCGAGCGTACGAAAGCACCCCCGTATACTCGCGTATATACGTAACTACTCTCGTACGCTCGGAAGTACTTATATCTTAATAAAGGCTTCTTCGATCTATACTCTATGGAATATTCCTAACGTAAATAATATAGAGAATATCTTCCTTATCTATTATCGGCTATAAAGGATAGAAGTCGTAATATTCTAAGTACTTTACTCTATATAAATTCTTTCTAGTAGCGAATAGATAGTATTTCTTAAATATAGGATAATTCGTAAAGAGTCGTAAACGGTCGATTAGGTCTTCGCTTAATTCGATCTTAGTATCTAGAAGTAGTATTATTTTATTAATCCCTTATATTTTTATCTCTTTATCTTAATTTTAGAAGAATTCGTAGATTCTCGTAAGAACTACGTCGGTCGGATACTAGTATAACTTCTTAGCGTTATAGCGTTTAGTCTAAAGTATATTAGAAATCTCTCTATTAGACGACTCTATCTTACCGCTATTAAAAGGATTCTTCTACGTAGTATACGAGTATATAAGAGTACTTATAAGTACTCGCGGGGGCCTATACTTATACCGCTATCTTCCCTCTGGCTAAGAGGCTACTCCTATTATAGTAGTTCTTTTCTCGTTCTTACTTTCTAGTCTATAATTAAATAAGAGTCTTAATCTCTACTAGCGTTTTTTAGGTACCGGCGAAGGTAAGCTCTCTTATAGGGAGCTCTAGCTAGTCTATAATCTAACTAGTTTTCGATCTTATATAGCTCGAAGTCTATAACGTCGTATACTATAAGCTATCGATAATATCGAAGTAGTAGTAGATATTATAGAAAGAACTAGACGATCGTTAAAATAAGATAGAGAGAGTCGCGAAGTCGAAGTAATAATAATAAATAGACGTCGACGAAATAAGAATAGAAGCTAATATTCTACGGCGCGACGTCGATAGAGTAGTTTAATCGATTCTCGGCCGCTATATATTATAGACGAATCTCGTCTAAATTAAGTAGAGTTAATAATAGTCGAAATAGTTTATCTATTTTAAAATAGTCCTCTTCTTCTAGTTACGGAAGACTACGACGATCTACGAGAGATAAACTATATTCGGAGTAGCTCTCGCTTCTAATCCTCTAAAGTAGATTACTCTATCTTTAGGCGTATAATATCCCGTTACTAGGAAGAGTAACGAAGATATTAGTACTTCGAGGATATCGAATAAAATAGTAGAAATAGAATTTATTTCTCTATACGTCTAGAATAGATAGAAACAAGAGAGTAGTAACGAACTATTACCGTCTAACCCTCTTAATATATTTAGAATAGGGGACGAAGGGACTTTTAGTCCTCTCAAAGCCTCTTCGATATACTACGAGAGAATAGAGAACTATATCTAGGATATAGATAGACTTCTAGAGAATAAGGGTAATACTACTAGACCGTACTAAAACGCCGTTATATAAGATATCTTTATTCTATTCTATAGTAAGCTACTCGAATCTATATCTATAGATATCGAGACCTATCCTACCGATATCGTAGAGTATATAGATAGTATAGTAGGCCTATTCTATATAAATTATATAGAGAATAGCTATAACGAGACGGCCGAAACTATCTCGGGCGAGAAGAACCTATACTTTACTAGTAGACTAAATTAATCCGAAGATACGAGGCTATAGAATCTTATAAACGAGGATATATCTACTATATTCTTCTCGATACCTACTAATACGGTAGAAAGTATATCTACGATATTCTCTAGTTCTACTAGAATAATCTTTCCGATTCTAGAGGGAATTCTTACCCCTTAAGTATATTCGAAACCCCGTAAGAAGCGGAAACGAGATAACTTATTATCTTCGCTAGTAGTCTAAAATACTAATTATAATATAGCTAGGCTCTTAGTTTCTCGTCGACGGTATATCGAAAGACGCTTACTAAAACCTAACTCTAGACTAAAGGTAGTATAAGACTAAAATAATCTAATAAAATAGTATTCTCTATAGATAATCTATAAAAACTAGAGCGTAGATTAAGTCTCGTTCTTTAGCTAATTATTATCGGGATATCCTACGAAGCGCTCTAAGCGTATCGAAAACTTAAAAGTAAACTAAAATTATAGCCTCTACTATTACGTATTAGATCCGGCCTCGCCTTACTCGATACGCTATAACCGTCGTAGTATATCTTAGGCCTATTTCGTATATTAAGCTATAGTCGGCGTTTCTTCTATAGATAATATAGTACGAGAGAATAGAGATAGCCCTTCGTCGTCGGGCTAAGATATAGATAGAACGGTATTCGGCTAAGGTAGCCCTATAGATACTAACCGATCCGTTCGAGACTATTTAGAAAGACCTAAGCCCGACGGATAGAACTATCTAAGCGGAAATACTAGCGACGGTAGAATATTATACTTAGATCGAGTAGAAATAGATACTAGCCGCTATTACTCTATTATCTACGTATTTTATCTAAATCCGTATTCTCTAACTAACTATATAACTACCTAAATAGAGTCGCCGTAGGTAACGGAGATATATAATTTCTATCTAACGCTATTACTGATTTGATAGGTAGTTAGAAATTTAAATCCTTAACTAGGCGAGTTTATAACGCTTCCTATTATTAGGTAGCTAATATTAGCTAGAATTACTCCTAAGTACGTTCTTAAGAAAAGCTATATTTAAATAATAGAAGCTTAAAGATACGGCCGTATCGAAGAGTTTATAGATATCGTAGTTAAATTCCGAATCTTCGGATCTAAGTTAAAAATTCGATATTAGGTTACTATTAGAAAGAAAATTATACGAGAAAGTCTACGAATAAGTATATTCGCGAATAGTATAGACTTAGACTATACTCGAATAATAAATATTATTATCGCCGCTATCTCTTATAATAATTCTCGCTAAACTATTTATATCGATCGTAGACTTAGAGTTATTAAAGATCGCGATAGCTAATAGTCTATAGTATACCGATCGCGATAGTCGATAACTAAAGACTAGATTCTGTACTATAAAGAGAAGCTAAAACGAAAGGTTACTTCTTCTCGGGTCTAGAAATAGTTATTAGTAATATTAACTATATATATATACCTTTCCTTCCCGTACGTTTACGAATATCGTTATTAGCTTTCGTAGCTAGTTCTACTATTTCGGATATTCTATATCGGCTATTTCTTTAAGCGTAGTAATACGTAGCTTATAGAACCTTAAGATATTATCGATACTTATTAATACGGCGCCGTTCTTCTCGTTTAATTTCTTATTCGAAGTCGTATTAGTAGGCGGAAAAGACTAGTACGGTAGACTAAGATATATAATATTAACTAGAAACTTATTTCCTATCGTATTAGTAAGGAACTCCAAAATATACTCTCTACGTATATTAATACTCGTTTTATCGGCGAAATTAAACTTATAAGTTCGGATCGCGATCTTATCTTAATCGAAGCTCTATTTTAATCTTAGACTAGTCTATAATATATTATAAAACGTACCGTCGGCGCCGTAGAACGAATCTCCGAACGTATATTATCGAAGTACGACTTCGAAAGTACCCGTTTCCTTATTAATATCGTAGATTTTATAACTATCGAGCTACTTCTAGATAAATTCGGCGCCTCGCTATCTCTTTCGTACTTTAAGATCTAAAATACGTAATTAGACTTACCTTCTTAGCTCTCGGGAAATAACGATTAGACTATCTACTTCTTTAGACCGTAGATACTCGATTTTTCCCGCTTTATAGCGAAACTCTTTATTTAATCTACGTCTAGGATCTTCGGGGAGTAAGATATATTTCTATCGATAGAAATAAACTAGTAGATCTCCGAATTATCCGCCCTAGAGACCGTAGCTAGTATTAATATCTTAATATCGCTAGTTCGTAAAGAGAATTTTATAGTTTCTTACGGCTTTCGATAGACTAAACCCGACCTATTTCTAATATTCTTCGATATTTAAGTTATTCTCGAAGCGTATAATCTAGATAAGCTCGTAGACTAGCTCGAGTATTAAGAGTTCGCTAGCGGTATAGAGAAATAGTCGTTTTCCTTAAATATATAGCTCGTCGAAGAAATCTATTCCTATACTTTTAATCCGTAGAAAACTCCTATTCTTAAGTTTAACGTTACTCTCGAAACTTAAGTCGAGTTAGTAAGATAGTTATCGTAAAATAGCTAAAGCTTAAGCTTATCTAATAGATATAGAGTCTCTATATAATTTAGTTATCGAGCGGAACGCTATCTTTTAGATCCGGGTAATTCGTTATACTCGTATAATTTTAATATCTTCTCCGTCTTATATTATAATATTCTCGTCGTTATCTTAAAGTCGAATATAGTATAATCGGACGACTAAAAAATAAGTCTTAATTAATCTTAATCGAGTCTCTTATATCTAAACTTCTTAGTCGGATAGAGAGATATCGCCTTTATAAATCGAAACGAGTAAGATACTCGAACTAGATTCCTCGTTCTATCGAACGTCTTCTACTCTCTAGGTATCGTTAGGTCTAGGCTTTTAGTATTTTCTTTAAATCGATAGATTTACCTCTCGATCTTATATAGCTCGAAGTCTACGACTTCGTAGAGCCTATTATATCTAAATCCCTAAGGCGACTATATAAGTACCTTCTTTACGAGTCGGAATAAGCGAAATACTCGAATTAGATTTCTCGTTCTATACGACGTAATAGAAGCTTAGGTAGATATCGTCGAACCTTAGCCCTTAGAATTTCTAATAATACGTCGCCGGCGGCGATTCTTTAATTTATCTTAAAGATTAGTAAATTCACTATTACCTTCTGGTCTCGACTACGTAGTCCTTATATATTATATCTCGTTACTATTATCGATATCGACGTATATATATTAATCTATCGCGCGCTATCTTTCGCTATCTCTACGATATCTTCGACTAGAGGGTTATATATATAACCTCTCGATTTATTTCCGTACGGGAGTATTTAGCTTAACCGTAGCGATTATATTAATAGTCTCTCGTTAGTCTAGACCTATTTCTATAATCGATCGACTAAGTGTTTTCTACTAAGACCCTATCGCCGTCCTTAACGTACTAGAACTAAGTATAATTACGTAGTAATAGTACCTTCTCCTATTTAACTAGTTCTTCCGAAAATATCGTAAGTCGTCGTCGACTAGGTCTAAGTCCCCTACTATCCTAGAAGACTCTAGATCGTTAGCTACTTCGGGCTCGATAGTATCTTCGATACTCTATACGATCTTAGAATCTATCTAATCGAATTCCTTCGTAACGTATATAGTATATAGTACGAAATCTAGTTCTCGCTATAGTATTGGTGCCGCGGCATCCAGTACCTCTCGCGAGATAGTTTCCCCGGTATTATATCTCGCTCGCGAACGATTCGATTAAACTATTCTACCTCTTAGTAAGCTCTCGGTAAAGTTCGTAATACGAAAGTTATTATTATCGTTCTCGAAATCTATATCGTTATAGTCGATCTCGGACTTCGATTTATCTTCGTAGCCGAGAGAGAGTATCGAATATTATCCTTTTAGTCTAGATCCGACGTACTAGATATCGTCGAAGTACGTTTAAAATCGCTATCGATTCCGCTAATAAAGTCGCGATACGAAAACCCTAAATAATTCTTAATTTTCGTCGATATAAAAAGTAAACTCTTCGTTAGAATCTCGATACTTTAATATTAGAAAAGTCTATATCGATTAGCCGAGAAACTTACTTAACGAAGTATAATCTTAGTATTAAAATCTACCGTCTCGATACTCTTTACGATAGAAGAGAGCCTCGAGCTAGTATCTTTACTAAGAATCGCTATAGACTCGTATTAAATCGAACCCTACGGTAGAAACCGCGTATCGATTAGATTGCCTTAGGAAGGCTCTCTAAGCTAGATTTCCCTTCCCTAAAGGTACTCTCCTCTACCTTCTCGAGATTACCGACGCCGTAGCGCGTATATATATACTTAGGACTAGCTACGGTTCTACGCCTCTTTCGAACCTAGTCTCTAGTTTCTTACCGTTATCGCGATCGTCGATTACCGCCTAAAAGCGAGACTTTATACTTTTTTCGATTAGATTCTAAGTCCGCTTCGAGTTCTAACTCTAGGAAAGTAATAGAGACGAAAACGATACTTCCCTTAGATATTACTCGCCTAGCTAGCGGAACGCCGTACTTCTAAATACTAGTAGCTAAGAGAAGAGAATTATCGATCTCTCCGATTATCGGCCGGCTACGTAGCGTAGAATAGTTAATATAGATACGTATAGACTCTCCGGCCCTAGTTATCGAAAGATATCCTTAGCCGTATATCTATTCGAGACGTCCTTCGAGAAAGGTCGTTTTCGCTATACTACTACTAATAGTAAATATCTTCTTTCTCTAACTATATATACTAAAAGCTACTCGAATCGGAGTTAATATATAAAGAGTTAGATTCCGTTCGAACGGTCGTACTATAGTCGTTAATTAAGCTATATATCGTTATTAATCGCGTTCGTATCTCTCTATTATTATAAAGACTATTAGAGCCCGTACTATTATCTTTTACCTATAAGCGTAGCTTTAATAGAATATCGAGTAATTTTATCGCTACTTTAAATTACTTCTATTCTATTAGAAATAAGTCGTATATATTCTCTAGAGATATTAACTAGATAGCTTAATATTCTCTCTAGTCCGCTTTAAATAGACTACCTAAGATCTAATAGTCGTTAGTAAAACCCCTTCTAAGAACGCTTTATATTAAAGGCGATCGCGGAACGCCTTATTAAAGATTAATCTTATATCGGCCTTTAGAATATTACTTAAGTTTAGATTTATAAATAAAGAGTCCCTTTTCTTCTAGCTACTAGTATAGAGAAGAGCCACTAGTATAGAACTTTATTCTTCGCCGATAATCTATCGTAAGCTTTTACCGTATCGCTATAAGATATTTATTAAAACGGTAAGTATTTCGTTTAAATAGAATTATCTAGACTACTATAACTATATCGTAGGGACTTATATAGCGGCCGATATTATTTATTACTAATACTATTCGATTACTCTACGCTCTAGAGAGGGACTTAAGACCTATTACTTCTAAAAAGTATCGCTTTCGGACTACTATCTTCTTCGAGCTAAGGGGCGGCTTAGATCGAGAAGATCTAGAGAAATTATTCTTATTACTACTATAATTTTGCGAACGCTACTAATAAGTCGAAATCTTCTTCTTTATTTTAAAGACTCTAGATCTAAATTAAACTTACAAAAATAAGCTATAAGAAGAAGCCTAAGCGGATATTTATTACGCCGGTATAGCCTAATTAGCGTCCGTAGAGGAGAAAGGAGAAAGCGGTATTTATTTAGTTTACTAAAAAGGATATAGTATAATATAGATATTACTCTAATACTAGTTATTAGGGGCGTATAAGCTACTTATACTCTTATTAGTCCGTACTTCTCTTATAGCTATATAGCGTTCTAGATCTATCGTCTCGTACTATTAACCTTCTTAGCTCGTATACTAGCCTAGTTATCTTAGACATTCCGGATTATAGTTAGGAATTAGTTATAGATCTATTCCTATACTATAGAAGCTTTTCTAATCTTAACTATAGCTTCGTTTAACTTTTTCTATCTTATAATACTTCTAGCTAAACCGTATAGTTAGTATATCGAAACTATAATCGTACTCGTATCGAGGCGTAAAAATATAGTAAGAAGATATAATACTCTAAATATACTCTCGTCTTAATATCTATCTACCCGATTAACTATCTAGATATATAGTATCTTACTATCGAGTAGGTACGTACCCCTTTTCGAGTTATTACGCCCTTCGTAATAGCTTCGTCGCGTATATTTAGAGATCGAGTACGTCTTCTCTTCGTACTAAGTATTTATATTAGCGTCTAAACCGATATAGATAGTACCGAACGACGTCGAGTAGTAGAGTTATTATCTATCGCCCGATTACTTAATAAGAGATAATCTACTCTACGTAGCGAATAAAGTATATACTTATCTAAAAGGAGATATTATATTTCTAAATTAGGCACTATCTACCTTATTATTTATTTTATCCCTTTTAGGTATATCTAAACTTCTTCGAAATTACCTAGGTATAACTAAGCTTCTTCTAAATCGCCTAGGTATCCCTAAGCTTCTTTAAAATAGCCTATTACGATAGGAGTCGTAATAAGCCCGAAGTATACGTTAATTATAGAAGGATTAATCTATTCTCGCCGCTGAATCTTCTTCCGAACCGCTATAACTAGCCTCGTATTTAAACTTTTACCTATTCGTATTCGTAACCGTATATACGTCGTTATACTAAGCCTAAAAGAGATATAGATATCGTACTACGACTACTATATTAAAATAATCAGAGGTAGAAGAGATAGGAAGAAAATTAGAGAGGTTAAGGTCGATATAGGAGGATAAAGAGCGAGAATATATAGTATTCGAGGTATATTATATAAGTATAGAGCGCCTTCTATTAGTATTAGATCGAATACTTATTACTAGAATAGAAAGATTAGGAGAGAGGAGACTATATATATATATATACTGGCTAGATTAGTAGGAAGAGAGTAGAGTTATAGGGGTAGATAGATAGATATATATAGGTCTATAGGCGCCTAGTATAATAGGTTATAGCGGAGTTAGCCGGCTATAGATTAACTGTCCGTTCCTATTATAGAATCTACGATAGTTTCGAAAGAGGAGCGGAGTTCGAGTTAGTAATAATAAAAAGAAGACGTATAGTTATCGCCGGGTAGGATAGTTATAACTCGATATAGTACGGCGAAAAGAGCTATTTAAGAGCGAGACTCGAAACTCGATATAGTATAGCGGAGACCGCTATTTAAGAGCTATTTAAGGACGAGACTCGACCGAGATCTCTCTCTATAACGATAAAGTTTAATATCTATAGAATTAATAGACTTACTATAGTTAAATAATAAAGACGGAGGCGTATACGACGGTATAATAGTTATAGTTATTTTAAGATATATTAAATATATTATATAAGGTAAATATAGTCGATAAATAATAACTTATTAGCCTAGTAATATTAAATATCGTAAACTCTACTTACTAGGCCTACTCGCCGAGTCGAACGAGAATAGATACTCTTTTATGCTAACGAGCGCGTAATAAGAACGTTAGTCGACGTAAATAAGTTATAATTCCCCCTTAGACCTTACGCGCTAGGCTCTATCTACCGAGTCGAACGAGAATAAATACTCTTTTATACTAGCGAGCGCGTAATAAGAACGTCGGTCGACGCAAATAAGTTATAATTCCCCCTTAGATCTTACGCGCTAGGCCTTATCTACCGAGTCGAACGAGAATAGATACTCTTTTATACTAGCGAGTGCGTAATAAGAACGTCGGTTAACGTATATAAGTTATTTAGGGGTATAAGAGAATTAAGAGATAACTTAAATAAGATATATATTAATATATAGTAGGATAAGACTAATGCTAAATAGTACGGGATAAGCTATAGTGCTGTCGGATAACGAAGAAGAGGATAGGAGTAACGATAACGATAATAACGAGCTGCCTATTATACTAAGAATACCTATACGAGAATTACTAGACGTTATTTCCGTACACGAATAATTCTTCCGTATTTTTACGTGCTAAGTGTGCCAAGTCGCGCTAAACGCGGAGTTTGGGCAGCAACAGCTACGACCTCGGTGAAGTGAACTCAGGTCTCATGATTAAGCCGCATCACGTGCATATTGCGCTTATGCTGATGTGTATCTTGCCGGACTTTATCACATGCTGGCTGCGGTCGTGCAAAAGGCCCATATGGGTACTACTGTACCTTGACTTCTTCTCTATGGAGCACTGGGGTGTAACAACAAAAGGAAACAAAAGCTCTGGACGTGATATGAGTTTCATCAGTTTATCGACTGCCTTCAAGGTCGGCAGGTAGCACCACTAACAATGTTCTAAAATATTGCTATACCATGTCACTAGGCCCCAGACCTCGCCTGGACGGCATCTCCTCCCTATACTCTCCAAGGTCTCCATTGTCACAGTCTGTCGCACCGTGGTCTTCTTGAAACCTCAACATATCCTCATCAACAGGTCTTGCTGTCAGAGGGCTGACTCGGCCGAGCGGGCTGCGATTGTCTCGAGAGCTCGTCCTAATTCCCAATTCGTATCGTGGAGCATTATTCCTGACTTGTCTTGCCGGCTCAAACTCGGTGGCCGCCTCTGGGGAGAGGCTCGCGCCTCTCGGAATGCAACCATTAGTCGCAGCTTGCTTGCGCTGAGCTGAATTTGGAACGGCAGGGACACTTGGAGCGGCGGGAGGATGCTCGCGCAGAGCCGACCGGGGCGCACCTGATAGGCTGACTGACCTGGGCAGCTGGCCAAGACCTGATTCCAACATGCCAGTGTGTAATAGGGTATCCTCACCGGAAACGCTACCTACCCTGCGCGGAGTGTGGACTGATATGTTCTCCGAATCACTCATGTCGAGGGAATCGTGCTCCCGACGGGGTAGATTACCAAACATGTTAACATCAGATGGACTCGGTGACAATAGACCCTTCTCAGCGACGAAGCCTGAATCGTGTTCAGTTGGCACGAATCGTCCCTCCACACAAGACGAAGGCTGCAACGCTGAAGGGCGCGTCCGTCGCCGTCTGACCACCATGGCGGGTTTGAACGTCTCTGGTACCACATTCAGATCATCTCCTGTGGCAATGGCATGTTCGATCGCTTCCTGCGGCGTCACTTTCGAGTCGGCCGCTCCGGCGTCTGCTCTTGGCCCTCCCCAAGTTCTCTGCCCGGCCGTGAAAATGCCGTAAACCATGTACACCCAGTTCATGAAAGGATTGAGCATAAACATGATCGGGTACAAGACTGCCTTCCAACGGTGCAACTTGACAGCAAAGTAGAGCATCAAAAACCAGTTCAATCCGCAAGAGATACACATGAACTCCCATGGCAATCGTTCCACACGGCTTGAGGTCGTGGCAACCGCAAGTACTGTGACAAGAAACAACAAAGCGGTGGTGCGGATCGTGATTGTCATGAAGCGAAGAAGGCAAAGCATCGGGTACTTCCTCCACAGCCGTGCATCCGTCATCATGCACACTTCATTGGTGATAAACCCAAGAAACCAGCGGCGTCGTTGTTTGAGGAGGGATCGGAATGTCTGTACCGCCTCGGTCTTGCAAAAGGCACTGGTACTGAGTTGAATTTGATATCGCTCCTTGGCCCCGAGCATGAACAGATGCGTCAGCCAGCGGTCCTCCCCTAGATGCGTTTTTGCATAGTCGAACAAATCTTCGCACTCCTCTGCACGGTCAGAGAAGTAGAATTTGGCCATGTTTCGGAAGGCAGGAAACCGCAATAATGTCAGCGCTCCGGGGAGGCAAGTGACTGCACCGCACCCCGACTCGACGGAACGTTCAAACAGCTGACCGTGGACATATTCCATGTCTTGCATCAGTGTCAGAAAAGAATTCTTCTTCGTGCACGAGGTGATGATCCCGGTCATGGCCAACATGTTATGTTTGTTGCCGGGTCCCAACTCCATGTCGTACATAAAATTTTGGATACAGACCGGATCCAGGACGCAATCGGAATCGATGAACAAAATGAACAGATCATCTTTACGTTGGAGGTACCGCTTGTATATCTTGTCAATGAGACGAAAGGTCGCCTTCTGACAATGTCGTTTGCCACCATGAGGAAATCGAGACACAGTGACCCGTGAACCCTGAAACGCAACGTCGATGGATTTTGGAAAGTCCTTGAGTGTGATAGGAATGCCCAAGCGGTCAATGGTTTTCAGGTATAATTCGTCAATGCTGTCTCCATCAAAAGAGAGAAAGACATGTATGCAAGCAGGAGGATAGTCGCAGCGAACAACCGAGTTCAATGCCGCCCACAACGTATCCGGCGGCTCCTTGTAGACCGGCATGACCACCACAACCTTAGGAGCACTTCGCTCGTCAAGCGGATGATTGATCAACCTTTTGCGCCCCAGCGGGATTATAACAATGCGGTAAACGCAAAACAGCCAAGGGACAATCAGCATAGCGGCGAAGCTGTAGAAGGCAAACTTTTGGAGCACAGCAACCACTTCATGGGGGAAGTATTGCACTATCCGACTCGGCAGTGGTAGCGTTACGAGCATTATTGGTAGGAATATTCCCCTGTGATGGTTAGAAGTGTACAAATCAGCAATAGGGTGGCTTGCACCTGATAGAAACGAATATCACGATCATGAAAGCAGCCAGGGCCTTGGATGACCAATGATCTGCCTTTTGATAAGCCTTTACAAGGCAATAGCAGAATGCTGCCACCCATAGCACTGATTCGAGGAATGCCGCTGCTACCAGAGGACCGATGACCGCAGCGCAAACAATCTTTGTTGTTCAGCGTGGAAAGACAACATGACTTGTGCACTCACGTCAGGTGTTGACCAAGGCCCTGTCACATAGGACTGCGACATCCTTCTCTTGCTAGGACTTCAAGTCCTCCTCTTGTCTAGGCCACAACAGCCTCCCACGGCTCGAGATCCGATGCTGCGGGCTTGATGATCGAAGTGAATAACGAGGAGGTGGTAGTCGCAAAAATGAGAAATTCCAGTCATGCAAGATACCTTTGGGTTCTTCGGAGTTACCTGAGCGACCGGCAGAGTTATGAGGACAAAGTGAGCGATAGGGGACGGCGGATGATCGTTACCAGGAAAGATAGTGTCGGCAGACGCCACATCGATCGTGATCATATCACTCGGGTGCGTCTAACTCCAGTGAATGATAACCATTGCATGCCGATACTGGACGGGGAAGTGCAAGCCTGGAAAGAATTGCCAGTGTTTCAAGTTGTAGCGGACCATTACCTCACACTAGACAACTTGAAGACTTGGGATCAAACAAGTGGCGAAAGGCAGGAGCTTGCGGCCGAGGGCGACACCGACACCAATCGACCAGCGCAGGCAGGTACATCCGTAGGTCAAGAAGCTGCAGGCGAAGCAAACGAAGGTGCTTGCCTCCATCAACAAAATGAATATTCGTTGGCCGGCTGCATGAGGCATGACCTTAGTCAAGTTGCTGGGCGGTGCGGATGAGATACAGGCGAGATGCAACTTGCCCTGCGGCAGTCTGCAGGTATTGACCCTGCAGCATCAAGCTTGTCGAACAGAAGCAGGTCGACACCTTGATTGGATGTAAAATGAAGTTGGCTAAAAAGAGAACTTACACAAAGCTCCCTCGAGAAAGGCCTGTCGTAATGCGTTATAACCCCTGCCATTCCCTTCATTCCTCCCATGTGCGGGAATGCTCAAACCAGCCATGGTCAGAACTCCGCCCAGAACTCCGCGATATCACAACAAGAACAGGGTGTATAACCACCCATAGCCTCTTCACGGACCCCGATTGCAGAACCAGATCTACATTTACGACTGGAAGTCACCGCTGACCGTGCTGTCCACCTCGGTCCACACACTTGCAGGCGTCCGCATCCCATCCCCTACCTCGCTGAGTAGGTCGTCTGAGCTCTCTTCTGCCTCGCTTGGATGGATGCTACTCATGCTGCTGGTAACACTCACTGCCGAATGATCTGTAGTACCGTTGCCAGGCACGAAATGTCCAGTTGTCACGCCAGTCACGTTGTTGTGGCTTTGAACTGGCAGGTAATCTTGCGAACCATCATCTGATAGTGTACGTGTCGAATTCGACACCGCCGACCCGAGATACCCCGACCCGCTTAGGGGATGTTGAAATTGATCGGCAGAGGGAACAGAAAAGTCTGGATCAGGAGCCTCTTCCGTGGTGGGTGTCAGGTCGATCAGGCTCTCTGAAGCATGGCTGGGAGGCATAGCATTCGCTCTATCTGACACATTCATATTCCAAGCCTCACGCATCTCTTTCTCATACCTCGACTCGAACGGATCGGTGTCGGTCGCTGGGTCATTTCGGGGCAGCTGAGATGAAGAAGGAAGGGTGTCCACAGAATGGTAAAGACGACTGGGAGTTTCTTCCGAAAGCGAAGGCTTCTGCCTATGTTTG
Source organism: Exophiala dermatitidis NIH/UT8656 (assembly GCF_000230625.1). Classification (NCBI taxonomy): domain Eukaryota; kingdom Fungi; phylum Ascomycota; class Eurotiomycetes; order Chaetothyriales; family Herpotrichiellaceae; genus Exophiala; species Exophiala dermatitidis. The sequence continues at coordinate 1,056,205 of NW_008751653.1, forward strand.
AGACCTTGGGAGTGTGCTGAAGGATCAATGCCAGATGAGCTAGCTGCGGCCTCAGCCTCGTTGTTCTGCAGATCATGCAAAAGCATTCCGTTCTCGTCGACCATCGAATCAAAACTTGTGGCACGGCTTTTGTGTTGACCGCTCAACTTCCTTCTCTTCCGTCGCTCTTCCATCAACCGGCCACGTTCCATGATCTCGGCAATGGCTTGCCGCCGGCGCTCATCTGCTATTTCGCCCTTTTCTTCGTGCATGGAGGCGTCATTGAGACTCGGCCTGCGCCGTTGATTCGGAGTCGGATGGATTTCATCGCCGAGAGAGTGAAGGCCCATGGCAATCTTGTGCCTGGTCCGGTCAATCCATGCTCGCACTTGCGGATTCTCGTAGGCAGCGACTCCAGCAGCAACCAGAACGGTCACCGTGATTATAATCCCTACGGGCGGCACCATTTTAGCACTTGAACGGAACAGACAGAATGTCAGAAGGACTTTAGAGTCCCTTTATAACCACATGCTAATTGCTTCCTCCAGGCCGAAAATGGTAGAGATGATGTAAGGGATATTGTTCCAAAGATGGCACGAGCGCACCTACCTCGCGCCAGTGGGGCCGGCATTGTGAAGATGAAGGTTCAGAGCCGGCAATACCAATATCGAAGACGGCCAGGCGGGTAGAAGCAAGCAAGCCGACACTTCTAATGCGATATATAACAATCAGGCTCGATCAAGAATTGCACCAAGTGTTTATAAGGCGGGAGTAGTAGTTGTACTGTCTGCCCGCGGTACAATGTAGATCTGCTGCGCCACAGACACGCCACTCGCATGATCAAGTTCGCCCAATTAGTTGTATACGTCGACCCCCGCACTCTGGGCATTTGACGCGTGGGTCGTTTCCGACGCGTCTCTGCGGTCATCTTTGTTTCCGCGCCGTTCAATGGTAAAATCACGATGCCAGTGAACGCACCATAATTGCAGGTGTTGTACAATGGGAATGTGTTGCGCCATAAGTGCAGGATCCGAAACCATAAATGCAATAACCATATCGTCCCTGTTGGAATGGCGCGTCCGAATTCCGCAGCTCAACCAAGAGCACTCACTTTGACAGAAGAACTGGAGAAGCTCGAGCAGTCCATCACTTTGACATTGCAAGGTATGCGCGGAAGGGTCCAAAACCACCATCACTGCGGGACTGACCTTTGCAGAAATTGACCACAACTTCAGCCGCGCCCATCGCATAGTCACATCCAGTATCCTTCCTACTGTCGAACAGTATGCGGCCCATTCGAAGGATGTGTGGGAAGGGTCCAGAGTAAGAGATGCAGTCCTCCTTCTCGGAAGCTGTATGCTGAGTTCCTCTGCAGTTTTGGAAACAGTTCTTCGAGTCGAGCGCCAATGTCTCACTTTCGGGCTACGAAGAGCCGCCTTCGCAGTATGAAAATGCGGATGTGACGGCTACCGACGAGTCCAATACTACCACCCACACCACTCTCGAGACATCGGAGTCCTACGAGACCCCTGTCGCTCAACATATTTCCACCGATTCTGTTCAAGACCTTGACCTGTCCAGCCTGACAGTGTCACCCTCCCAGAGCACGCCTCGGCCGAGGAAGAAGCAAGAGACTGAACAAGCCACCTTTGCCGATTATCCGTCGCCCTACGAAGCTTTGAGACAAGAGGTCAACAATACCACAGCGGAGGCGACCTCAATGACCCAGGGGACCTTGCCTGAAACCCCCGGCCGTCTTGCATTCCCATTAACCAACATTGCAGCCACACCAGAGTCGTCACCCTTCCTTCCTCCGCAGCCTACGTCGATTCCACAACCATCGACTATACGCAAGAACACCGACCCTCTTCTTCACAGAGTGCTTGATAGAAACTATCGAGTACAGGCTACGCCATTAACGAGCAATAGACATGCCGATTTCCAACCAAAAACAGCCACTACGACGCCGTTTACTGCGAAGCGTGGTCGAAATAATCCTCCTCCTGACCCTACGTTGTCATCCAGCCCTGATTTGGCTCCCCCAGAGCTTCACCATGAGATATTCTCGTCACCCGAACGGAAGGCTCGTATACCGGGGGTCAGTGTACTCACGCCAGCCAGACAAAACAATGCGAGGAATCAAGCGCCCACGCGTACGCCTGGGATTTGGGATAGCGACGAGGACGATCTGGACGATGACCTGCCGCTAGGAAGCCCACCGAAGACGATGCAGTTCCACGTTCCGCAGAACCGTCTCTTGAAAACTCCAGGTATGATTCTAGATTGCTGTTGGATTCCAGAGCAGCATGACGCATGTCTCTCATGCTAACAATTGCATGTTTACAGCCAAGGAAGCCTCCAAAAGAATAGTGCAGGACATTTTGACGACAGCCGGGATGGATTTCGATGACGAAGAGATCGACTTCAGCCGTGAGCTTGAGACGCAAGGGTTCGATGCCGAACCTACTAGTCCCAGTCTCGTCCGAAGAGCCACGAAGATTGAGGATGAGACATTCTAGCCAGATGCTTTGATGTCCGATACTCTGGTTACTGGTGCGCAGTAGTGTGTAATACTTGACAGTAGAAGTTCCAGAATGATTACGGTGGAGTATATGGTGACCTGTGCATGCGGGATTCAAGTTGGGCCTGCAGCCGAATTGGAGAAAAAAAAAATTATCTCGTTCACCGTTTCCGCCGACGACGATCGATCATCAATCGCTCCTGGCCGATTCGTTACCTGACAATTCTTTTGGTCTCCTTGGGCCTTCAATCGTACCGAACATTTAGATAGCAGTTGTCACATCCTTCCGTCTAGAACGCGACGCAGATTTGTCGCCGTCGGCCAATATATTCGCACCTTCAACCTAAACCTCTGCGCTATCAGCGCTGCAATGCCGAGCAAGATGAAGAAAGACGCTGCGGCCAGCGCACCAAAGCCCTCGCCTCAGGTATTGAGATTGGTAGAGGAATTCCTTTCCCGGAATGGCCTACAATCGACACACAAAGCTTTTACCAAGGAGCTTGCGAAACTGCGCCAGAAATCCGGCTGGCCTGCGCCAGAGGAGACGACAAGCGAAGTGCGACTCGAAGCGGTTGTGGAAGAGTTCCTGAAGAAGGAGGTTGAGCAGGTTACTACAACTTCCTCGGACGAATCGGAAGCCAGCAGTGCGAGCAGCAGCACAAGCAGCAGTGATGATAGTAGCAGCGACGAGGAATCCGAGGAGGAGGTTAGCGAGAAGGAACCGGCCAAGGTGAAGAAAGGCAAGGCTTCGAAGCGGTCTGTCTCGCCGTCTTCCTCTTCGTCTTCCTCTTCGTCTTCGTCTTCCTCTTCTGACAGCGATGCCGACGATGAAGACGAGGCGACCAGCACCACCCGTGCCAAAGCTCCTGCGGCTCAGAAACCCTCCGCATCTGCCAAGAAGCCTTCCACCCCCGTCAAGGCGGGTATGAAGAGAAAGGCCGAGTCCAGCTCCTCTGAATCTGAATCGTCTTCTTCGGAGTCCGAGGAGGAGCCACCGACAAAGCGGGTCAAGGTTGACGAATCTGACTCATCGCAAAGCTCCTCGAGTGAAGACGACTCGTCTGATTCGGACAATGATAGCGAGGATAAGAAACTGCCGGCGTCCACCAAAACGAAGGTCACAAAGGCGGCAGATGACGTCAAACCTCTCAATAAGAAGACCCAACAGGTTGCTGCAGCTGATACACCGTCAGAGTCTTCGGGGACCGTGGTCGGGGACAATGATGGATCTGGAGAAACATCACATGCAGAAGGTCTAATGCACTCAGAACGCAGTCGTCTGATCAACAACAGCAACAGCAAAACTCCTCCGGGCAGCTTGAAAAAGAAGCATGTCGGTGCTAAGCCGACACCGTTGGCTCAACTCTCGGAACAGGCCAACGGCGAACAGTATCTCAGCAACGCTTACCAGAGCTACGACTATGCGGAGAAGGCGTACAGAGATCTTTCCGTCACACGAGGCAAGGGCTTCGCCAAGGAGAAGAACAAGAAGAAGCGTGGCAGCTACCGAGGAGGCCCCATCGATATTAGTGGAGGCAAGTCCTTCAAGTTTGAGGATTAAGCAGGTGCAGAACAAGCGACGCAAGCCTGGAGTTTGGTTTAGACGGATACACGAGATACCGCCCACCCACTCTTGGAAGTGAAAGCGATTCATTTCGGCTTTCGGTTTTTTCGGATTCATACCCTTACTAGTAATCAAGCATGGAGTTTGGCAGGCGAAACAAAAGCACATACCTACCTATCCGCATTGATAGGATTTCGCGTCGGTGTTGTCGATCTGGCGGTGGAGGATACAGACTATACATGTCTTAGACAGGAGAAATAGAAACAAGACAGACAGACAGACAGACAGAAGAGAAAGAGAAGCATTGACCGGGGACTAGAGGTAGAAAGAGATATAGAAGTATCGATCCTGCTGACCAGACGACTACCTTCACTACCTACTAGGTACTTGAGTGCCCAGGTTGACATTACCGGAAGCTAGGCACATGTATTGGCGATCGATGACACCGATAGGTGAGGAGGATAGACCTGTCAATCAATCTATTTTATCCAGTACGTTCGTTGTATCTCAAGGTACTAGGTAAGAAGAGCACGTGGACCCCTTTGCCATGTTGGTCAACGTATGTTATTGGCCTCCTATGTAAAGTGGCCAGGTAAGGTAGGGCAATATCCCGACCCCATCCTGCCCAGCCCAGCACGATGCGATGGAGCATCGACAAACTTGAATGTCCCTTTCAGCTCCCATACAGTCCAACCCGCAGTCGATCCAGCCCAAGTCAATCCAGCCCGATACAATCCCAGCAAAAAGCACACCAGATTCTATCCAGCTATGACCCCTAACCCTCCCTGGCTAAGGTCCGAAAAAAGTGATTCGTGATTCTAACCTATCCCATCCCTATTGAGCGCATATCTGTGTTCCACCTGACCACTGCATAATGACAATCCCATATTCCCATTCCGCACCGCAGAGCAAGGCAAGCCATGACATTTCCATTTCCGCTCCCGCCACTGCATGTTGAGGCAGCAAAGCAACACTCTGGTTGAAATCAGATAACCGGATGGGTGGCATTTCACTCCGTCTCTCCACTCCTCGTACGTGTTCGCTGACTCCTGGTACGCGACCCAATCCCCTCGAGCGAACGAGCCGTCGGCTCCTTTTTCTTGCTTTGTTGTTGATCCGACTTCTTCGGACGACCTGGTTTCCTCTTCGCGGGTTGTTGCTGGTCCGTTTCGGTGGCTTCCTTTTGCTTTGTCGAGGGCTGCTCAGGCTTGGCCTTTGAATCGGCGGCGGTGGCGTCCTTTCTCGGACGGCCTCGTGGCTTTTTCTCCTCTGTCTTTTGTTTTTTGTTCCCGCTCCCGCTGCCTGCAGGTCTGCCGCGGCCCCTGACGGTTTTACCCTCGGCATTTTCTTTCAATGCAGGCTCGGGCTCATCTTGGTCATTGTCTTGGTCTTCTTGGTCCTCTTTTTTGTCGTTTTCGGCCTCTTCAGCGGTAGCAGCAGCGGCAGCCTCGTCGTCATTGTCGGTCTTGTCTTTGGAGTCATCTTCATCAGCAGCAACCTCGTCATGTTTGCGCTTGTTGTTGTTGTTGTTGTTGCTGCTGCTATTGTCGTCGCCATTCTTTTTGGTTTGCGCATCTGCATCTGCGTCTGCGTCTGCGTCTTTCGAACCAGAACCTGAGGTTGCGGCTGATCCTGATCCATTCGCTTTTTCTTCAACCGTCAACTCGGAGGCTCTCTTGACCACGTCGTTGCCGGATCGCTCAATGTGGACCGCCGGGTTGCTGGGGTCGGCGTTCTTTTTGACCTTGTTGCCTTTCTTCGAGGTGATGGCTAGTTCGCCCTCGGTCTTGACTTCGGAGACCACGCCGCCGGGGTGTCCGCTGCCCCAGTTCCAGGAGACTAGATTCTCGTGTTAGCCGTGGGATGGTTTAGTGTGCTGGAACAGATATGATGCGCGCGCGACATGACATGATATGATATGCAGTGGACTGACTTGAGTCCGCACGATCCGTCTTATGCCAGTGAATCGTGGAATGGAAATGGATAGGTAGGTAGTAGCAACGGCGCAAGTAATACAATATTAGTACGTACCCTTGTCGCCCTTTTCGACTTCCTCGCCGGCCATGGTGGAGCGAGCGATGCAGCACAGTTGGTGCTGTACTACGACTAGTAGTAGCGATCAATGCAATGGACGCGACTCGAAGCGCAATGCTATGCAGTCGTACAAGTTGATGGATTGGTGGAACTCGAAGTCGACTCGAAGTAGAGCAAGTGGTGGATTGAGTGAACTTGTGTGACGTCAGTCAAACAACAACAACAATCGCTGTAATGGTAGTGAACCACACGCGTGGAAAAGGCGCAAGAGGTGAGATTTATGTCAAATAGACACCAAGGTCGTGGTCGCGAGAGCTATGCGACTGGGATCCGACGAGAATAAGATCGAAAAGACGGAAGGTTGGGTTGCGCGACGGCAGAGAAAAGGAGACACAGGGCCTGGATCCTGAACTAGTAGGGTTGGGAGGAGGTGGTACTAGATGCAGTGGCTCTCAGTTCAGCTCCGGCTCCAGGCTTCAACTCTGTTCAGCTCAGCTCAGGCTCACTCTCAATTTCATACTACAGTGCACAATATCAGCATCTGGCCCTCAATCTACAATGTATTATGTACTATTTGGCCGGCTTTTTCATCATTGACTTTTCATCCTGATCGATGGACGGGCGTCCCGGCACCCCGTGCAGCTGGGTGTCAGTGTTGCTGGAGGGATCTACCACAGTACCTTGGTACTGTTCCAATTGATGACTACTGCTGCTAATAATTGGTTCTACTCTGTCGCATGGGTTGAATTGGAGTTACAGCGGATCGCACTACATCAACTACAGTGTACGGCACCTTAGGTATTCAGATCATAGACCCTGTGGATCGGCCACCGCTTCAATTCCGACGTGGAACGAGGGAGATCAAGATTCCCTAGTGCCCTCTTTCGCCGATGGTCGATCTACACTGCACTGGCGTTGAATTGAAAGTGGTATGGGTTATCTATGGATGGGATTGCTGCTATACTCTACCTTCTTTGAAAGGCATTTATCTCAACCTGAGCGCGTGGTGCCTGTTACAGCCCCCATTCATGACCACGTAGAACGACTGTTATCAATGTCAAGGGACTGGGATAGGTAGGAGATATCGAACCGTTGCTACTCTAAAATCATTCACCAGATTTTCATCTTATATCAATTCACACAGCTATCAACTTCGAAGTACACAAAACGTCCCGTTGATGGAACAAGGGGCCCCCCATATTCTGTCTTGACAACCGTGCAGACGCCTAACGCCAGGAAAATTGAATCACAACGGCTCAGGAGCTCAGCCTAGATCGGTCCCCCAGAGACGGCGCTGGTCCCATCATCTGGCCCAGGAAGACCTTCCTCATCGCCGGGCTCGCGGTACGTGCCGGCCTCCTTGGTGGCTCCACGAGTGCGCTCGTCAATGATGTTGCTCTTATCAATGGCCTCGTTGTCATCGCGGACTAAACCGGAAGATATGAGTCAGCCCCAATAGTCCAACAGGTTGGTAGACGGGAAAGTACAAACCTAGTTGCTCATCCGAGTCGGCGACATTGGCGTCGATGGGATCTTCGATCGGAGCGTCATCACTCTGCACGGGGATCTGGCCTTTCTGTCCAGTTCGCGACTTGTAGTCGTTGTCCACGGTGTCTGGACCCGTGCTGCCTTCGAGGCCCTCGGTTCCCGGTTGGTATTCGTCAGCTGCGGACATTGTGTTTGGTGTTGGATGTGATTTGGGGTAGGTCTAGTATGTCTTCTCCTGGTCGTATGTTTGAGAAGCAACTTGTATTGAATGTGTACCTTGAGTGCAAGGAGGATAGGATGAGGCAGTAGGATTTGCTGAGATAACGAGGTTTATATGCTTTGGATAATGACATTGAGAGCACAGGGTAGGCGAGTAACGCATCATAGAACGTAGAACCGACCTGTGTCGTCATGATTGAGACAGAAAATGTGTCGACAGCCTACCGATGCCTCTGTCATAGTCTTAGTCAAGCCCTGGGCTGATATAGCATGTCAATAATGTGTGGCTTGAGGTCATCACTGGCCCTGTTAGAGCATGCCCGTGGTCTGGATTGACAGTTGAAATGGAAACCCAGTTGGAAAAGAGCAGTAAATTCAGAGCCATGCAAGGATCGCCAGCGATGTGGCTCTCCCACTCCCTCGCCGACAACAGGGAGAGCTGAGATCGATCTACACTGCAGGGTTTTTAATGAACTGTGATGATATGTCCAGGGCAGGTATTGACGCGCTGTGCCAGTAGATGGCTTCGAGGAATGTTTGGGGTTGGATGTAAAGACACCTGAGCGGCTCACAAGGCTGGAGATCTGACGGATCGAGGCGGTCGAAGACGTCAACGATCTCAAGCTAATAGTCCCCGACCCGATCTCAGCACCAAAACCTCCACTTTTCGCGCGATCGATCTTGTACCCGCTTCCGAACTCCATTCATAGTGGGTTGAAGTCATGCAAGCACTTGGGCTTCAGGACTTGAAGCTGAAATAGCAGAGTGACTCAGATTTCTTGTTCCCACGGTGAATGACACATTGTGTTTGTAGATACGAGGAGAATTAGCACAGAATTGCAGCCATGTCGTTGTCCCTGTGGTTGGCAGTCCCAGTACCTTGACAGATGAGCCTTGTCATCTTTTTCCTGTTTGACAACGCCTGGAAAAGCCGTCATTGTATTGCAACATACGCTCCTGATGATGTACACTGGGAATGTTGTAGGTAGGAATTTGAAAAGCAGAGCTGTTACCATCATCGAACATGGCATAGAAGCCATTATAGTGGTAACGTGATCGCGCGATTACGCGACGCGTCATGGCTGACTAAGAATGCGCCGAAGACGACGCAGGCAAAACTACAACTACCAGGTAGTCGTGCAGCCCATAACATTAGGCCGGCACAACACAAGACATCATAGACCGGCTGCGATCGTGTCAGTTCCGATGCATTGCGCAACGTTTCCTTCACTATGCGGTTCGAAAGATCTAGAAGTCATTGATTCCGATCGCAGACATGCCAGAAGACTGCGCAAACCCGCGCCTTGCGGAATGGTTGAAAGAATGGATGGATGAGGCCAAGGAAAGGAATAGCAAGGCATATACAGTGTAAGAAGAATCCTCTGAAAATTGGATTCCATTGACACAGTCAGCTATAAGAAAGCTTACGACTCGATGAAAGCATGTCCTCTGCGCTTCGATCATCCTTCCGAAGCCCAACAGCTCAATGGTCTGGGGCCGAAGCTATGTGACCGCCTCACCGACAAACTAAAAGAATTCTGCGATCAAAATGGCATTCCGATGCCACCGAAGCGGGGAAAGAAAAGGAGGTCAGCTGCTGCCGCACTGTCTGATGCAGAAGGTCGCCCCGAGACGGCACAGGAGTCTCCTGTCAGAAGAGTGCGCAAGTCCCAGCCATATGTCCCCAAAATGAGGTCAGGCGCATATGCTCTGATTCTAGCATTGGCGACATTGGACCGAGAAACGAACGCTGCCATCGCAAAGAACGAGCTCATGGCGTTGGCTCAACCACACTGTGACTCGTCGTTCTATGCGCCCAGTGACCCCACCAAGTTCTACACTGCTTGGAAATCCATGCAGACTCTGGAGAACAAAGAGCTTGTATGCACCAAAGGGCATCCTACAAAGAGATACTATCTGTCTGACGAAGGATGGGAGGTTGCAATCCGGATGAGGGCTACTCTAGAGGGACGAACACTACCACAGCCTAGTCCGCGAGGCAAGAATAAGGCACCTGTTCGCGAGCCGGCCATTCCACGAGACGCTTCAATCGAGCCTGTCAGCAAGCGGAATACTCCTGTTCTTGAACCAACGCACACCCGGCCAACATCTCAACGACAGAGTGTCGTTGTCGATCTGTCGTCCGATGATGACCCGGATTGGCCTGTTCCTGAGCCAGAGATGCCGACGCCCGCGGTCAAGAACAATCATACTGGCTCCCGGCTGCTTAATGCTCAACCCTCCTCGGAAGACACCATCCTTCTTCCTCAAGGCAGCTTCGAGGTAAGAATGGTTCTCGACATGCGAGAAGTGCGCACAACCACCGATCGTGACTACATCTCTGCAGAGTTGAAGAAATATGACGTCGTTCCTGTCCTCCGTGCGCTCCCTCTTGGAGACGTTCTGTGGGTTGCGCAGGTGAAACCTCCTTATGGAGAGACACTCAAGGCGGCCAACGTGGGAGATGATGAAGAAGGTAACCAGGAAATTGTCCTTGAACACATCCTTGAACGTAAAAGACTTGACGATTTAATTGGAAGCATCAAAGATGGACGGTTCCATGAACAAAAGTTCCGTTTACACAAGTCGGGGATCAAAAATGTCACCTATCTGGTCGAAGAATACTCACTTTCGGCGGAACGTAGTGAGAAATACGGCGATGCTCTGGAGAGCGCCCTTGCCAGTATGCAAGTGGTCAACAACTTTTTCGTCAAGCAGACATCCAAGCTGGACGACAGTATCCGATATCTGGCGCGGATGACAAAGACATTGAAGGCCTTGTACGAAAGAAGAGATATCCACGTCGTGCCATCTCGGAGATTTGAAGCAGAGGCCGTTGCGATTACGCTGGACCGGCTGAGGCGAGTGTCGCCGGGCAAGACGTATGGAATAACATTCTCCGCGTTCGGCGCCATGTGCGACAAGTCGGAGAGTATGACTTTACGAGATGTGTATTTGAAGATGTTGATGTGTACGAGGGGTGTGACTGGGGAGAAAGCCATTGAAATCCAGAAGATCTGGCCTACACCGCGCGCTCTTGCTGAAGCATTTGAAGCGCGAAAAACAGGTCCGGAAAGGGATAATATGATCAGTGAACGGCTAGGGAATGCGATTCCCCGGAAGAAGGTCGCCAAACAGCTCAGCGCTAAAATCGCAGAAATATGGGGGTGATATTAATGTACCAAGACACTGTACCTAAGAACCTACTTGGACTTAGCACATCGTGCCATCGGTGCATCTTTCATTAGTTCGAAGTTCGTTTGAACCAGCCGACCAAAACCCGAAGAGGCAGGAAAATAATAAAACGGGGCTGCAGCTATGTCATCCATCGGCCCACAGCGGCATGACCAAATTGTCTATTATGTATCTCATCTTTAGCGAACAACACTTTAACCAAAACCAGATTTTTACGAGCACTCCGGACAGTAGCTCTGATCTGACATTCAAGACACCTCGAATCCAGCTGATCGACCTCCATCAACCACCTACACTTGAAATTTGAATCCTTCCACCATGGCGCCGGGCCACGTCCACCTCGTTGCAACCTTCTACCCCAAGGCTGACAAGTTCGACGAAGTATGTCTGTTCTGTACCGATCCGACCCAGACATGTACCAGATACCGGGATCTGATATTGTGGAACTACAAAACATAGGTTGCAGCCGCAGTCACAGAACTCACGAAGAAAGTTGAAGCTACCGAACCCGACGTCCTGACCTACTATGCATTCCGGACCGAGAAAGAAATCGTCTTTGTAGAAACGTAGGCAATGCCGACCTAGTATATCCGCCTACTATATTAGCACTGATATACTGATGTTTTCTAACACTGCAGGTACAAAAACATCGAGGCGCACGAGGGGCACACCAAAACCGAACATTTTCAGTCCGTCGTGGGCAAAATCAGTCCGTTGCTGGAGAAGCCGTTGGAGATTAAGCAGGGAAGTTTTATTTCTGGATTCGAACATCGAGTTTGAGCTTGAAACAAGGGTAGTATACATGCTGCCAGTGTAGCTTTATGTACCTAGACATATGGCTATTGAAAGATGAACGGCAAGAAGATGAGATTCTCGGTCCCTTGCTCCATCGGCCTGTATACGCGTTGGAATTCTCACCAAAGTTGTATAAGCACAGCTACAAGCTTCAGGGATCTTCTCTCCCTACTTAGAACGGGAGCGGTAGCCTTCTCGAAGATCATGGTGTCATGGTACGCGATTCCGGGCCTCCCGCCACGACAGCGGCGCAAGACCTGGGGCTCTTATTAGGCTGGGGACCTGGGGTTAGTATGGAGATGGACATGCTACTGCTGCCGCCTACCCGCCGCCCCCGTCTACCTCTCATCATCAATGTGACCTCCCACGGCTGTGACGGATCGGTAACTTTAGTCTTTGGCTTTGGAATGAGGGGCAAGCCTTACACTGCCAGTGGCAAGGCAGGCGGCCTGAACTCGAAGATAGCGCGGCCTTCAAGTTTGAAACTGAAGGGCGTCGATGTCCTTTTTTTCAAACTTGAAGTGGAACCAAATTTCTCATTGTTCTTTGTCGGGGTGATTGTGATTTGGTTTCATTCCGCAGGAACAATTCCAATCGTCGATTGTCTAAGATACTACACAGTACGGTAGGATGTACTGTACAACAACTACGCCATTTTAACAACGCAGAGCCTCTGTACGATTGAGCCCACTCCAGCCCTCGTGACCAGCCTTGTCCTCGTTGCTCCGCGCAGACTGGACACACAACTGAACCAATACGATACAACCAACGCGAAATCTTTCGGTAGCCCAGCCTTCAGTTGTTCGTTTTGATTTTGTTTCTGGGGACGACCGAACGCCGGACTTGGACTTTTCGACGGCAACATCGCCTCTTCGGACAACCTAGTCTAGTTCAGATGCTGCAAGAATGCTAGGCATCCAAGGACTCGCAGACGCATCGTTCAAAGGCGATCCGCGGTGGAAACGGGCGTCGAAATGGACCGGCTACGGGCCCTGGATAGTTCTCACGCTGGCGGTGCTCAGTATGATTGAGATCGCTTTGGGGGCCGTGTGGATCTCGTCGATGAAGACCGAGTTGAATTTGTATGTATATGTATTTATATGGATTGAATCGTCCTGTCGCTTGGGTTTGACAGAAACATGCCATCAAATTTATCGCCATGTCATTTTTGCCCTTGCACGGCCATTGCACACTGGCAACGCTGGGGAGTACAGCATGGCGCAGCAGAGCTCATGATGCATGATGCGTGATACATGATATGCACATGTTTTCCTGGGTTTGTGGAGTGCGGGCTAGGTCCACAATTGTGAAAAGAGAAATTGTTTTTTTCCGTTACGATCCAGTACTGATGTGTTTGCTAGCGCCCAGGTCATCCAGCCCCTGATCGTCCCGGGCCTCTGTTTCTTCAACACAATCCCCTCGCTGCACTTACACGTCCTGGCACGGGTGAACCCGCCGCGGCTGGCGTTGTGGTTCTCGGCGACGCTGTCGGCCTTACTTTTCGTCAGTGCGCTTGTCTTCATCGGCTCTTGCGCCGGTCGGTCTGGCAACAACAACAAAGGTTCGTTGCAGCGGGACGAGTGTCCTGCCGGCACCGGTGGGAAGGCGGGTATCTGGGACGCCATGGTCGCGCTACAGTTGGTCAGTGCTGTCATGTATGCGGCAATGGCCGTCATGGCATGGAAAGTGAAGAGCGTCCTGGAGGCCAGAGACCAGAGGATCGCCGCCGGAGTCGAATTGGTCAGTCAGGAGGAAAAGGAAAGGAGGGAGAGCGAGGCCCGAGAGAGGTGGAGATATCTTTCTGCTGGATGATGGCTGGTTGAACCTGCAACTGATTGAATGGAAGACAGGAATTGAGCTTGGGCACGTCGGGATCGAGCGTGTTGTTGTCTACGTCCCATGATGGAAGGACATGGCAACAGAAGGGGATACCTGCCCCTCGACCTAGTGGTACTTTTTGTGTTGCTGTATAGTACAGATGCTTAAAGCATAGGATCGAAAAGAGGAGGATCTCCCCCTGCCGGACCTATCAGTTCGTTTGACTCGTCCGACTAAGGAACGTCTCTTGTTGCGGATATGGTGATATACCCTTTAGATATTATGATGACCGCATTTGCAGTCATTCCATCCTTACACCAACCTGCAAGAGGAACGGCGTTGTTTTTGTGGCGGTAGTCCTGGTTTCCGAAGACGACTTACCTTGTCTGCAGTACTGCCATGTCTACTGGCTTCGGCATAACAATTCGAAGGTGTGTGGCATTCCTTATGGCAGTGACCGTTCTGATCCAAATAGGCGCCTGTGACGGAAGGACGGACCTCATGACGCGGAACCTATCTGTTTCAGGTCAGCTCAGCGCTTCCGGCGCTGTGTCACTTCTGGATCATCTCGACGTCTTTTGCGGCCTCGGAACTCTGCTTCTACCCACTGGCATTCATCATCGCTATCCACGGCTGCTCCAGCATCGGGATGTGGACGCTTCTTCGGACTGACACTGCGAGACTTGCCCTGATATGCTGTATACTGGGCGAATCGCCAGCAACGTTCCGGGCTGCAAATCTCGACTCTTGTTGCATTATCCACACGAAGGCGTAGCTTCCTCGAAGTGTTTGATTCCAACCATGCTCGTAGACGCTCGAAAACCGTATAAGCGAACCGTGCGAGTAGAAAGTGGCCGAGATAGCCCGAGTCACGGATTCTGTGCAGTTCGACACCGTGATAAAGGCGTTCGACTTGCGAACCAAGCTTAGTATTCATGCAGTAGACGACTAGGCGCCCGTCGATAGGTACGATGGCAAAGCGCTTAGCATCGAAGACGCTATGGACATCACTTCGTAGACGGACGCGATTGTCTGAGTCCTTGAGCTTATCTGCCCTCGTCGAATCAATGTATGCCGTCATGTTGTTGTTGAACCATTGCCTTTCGGCGCTCGGCACCAAGTGTGCATCCTCAACACCGTCCTCGAATTGCGTTATACGGCAATAGTTGTCGCTCTCCGGTCGGGATGTCTGCTTGAAGGATGCGATATCGCGCCAGGAGGGAGGGAGATTGTCATGTGGAAAGCGCCAGTGTTCAAACGTGGGAGTGACTGCGTAGCCTAAATCTGTTTCCAATTAGGTACACAATAGTAATTCAGAGGATGTATTTACCGTTCAGCGGCCAGGACGTATGAAAATAATATATTTTCGCTCTTAGGATCGTTTCTGCTTTGGGGACTGGATGTTCACCGTGCTTGTCCAAAGTGAGAAAACCATCCCATCTGTTGTCATCGAGAATGGCACACGCAGTCCTCACCGTCTCGTGATGGATACCGCCGCTGTCCAGACGAGGAAGTGTGAAGAGGGTGCTGTCGCTGCCGGGGTGTTTGATGTGAATATGTTCAGAGGGCGGGCACAGTTGGGATTTCTCAGGATGCGACGGTGGCGCATACGGAGAGTATACAATGCGACCATTATTATGCTCGTTACTGGCCATTGCATGTTATGCAAGCGACGCGTCAAAAGCAATCGTGACTGTGAAAGTCAACACTGAAAGAGAAGCAGGTTACCGCGAGATGGACTGTAACCGAAAATCATGGCTGACTATCGGAGAAAAGCTTTAGCGGTTATAATCATTAGAGGCAGCCACGACCGACGTGAAGTGGCTTGAGCCCCCGCCGCTTCAGAAATCTTACCTAGATTGCTCAGCCATGTACACAATATTTCGGTTGAATTACGGTGAGGATATATTACGACATTGGGTTGTTGAAGTTGAGTAGCTAGTTGGCGTAATGGTAGATCTGTGTTTTTGTTGTAAGCAGGCGGCTCCGATACCCCACTACCAAGACCCTTACATTAGCACCTAAGATAGGAACCTCACTATTGACCTAGAATAATAACGACGTCGATAATACGGTATTCTTTTCGTCTACTAATTACGCGGCAGATCAATATGAGCGTAGATGGGCTGCAGACGGCGCTGGATGTGCTGAAGAGTTCCGGCGTAGCCACTGTCGTCGTTGGTGAACTGGTACTCAACTACTACAATGTACCCTGCATTTTACATGTTGCTATCCTTTACACCCCTATCCTCGCGGAATTCTAATGTGTTACAGGATATCGAGATCTGCATCCCCAGCTCTCAATTCCGCGCGGCGGAGCTGGCGCTGAGTTCCTCTCCTCTTTTCGAACGACTACCTCGCAGAACTCCCGACCTGTACACTAAATACAAACATGACTGTCCTCGGTTCTTGTACGCCAAACAGCATCAGACTCCCATCGTTCTACTCAGTGATCTAGGAATAGGCTTTAGGAAATCAGAGGTCCTTGAAAGTGCGGCCCATCGCAGAGAAGCATTTTACAGCGATCACATACTCAGTTATGTCTCAGTCGAAGAAATCAAACGTATTCCAATACCGACTCTTCCGTCATTTGTTCAATACCTGTGCCTACTCTTTTTCCGCGACGGGGATGACATGTATCAAATTCGCCTTGAACAGCTGGTTGATGGCATGAACATTGACGAAGAATGGTGCCGGAAAACCGTCTCAGACGAGGGACAACTGCAGTACCTCTTGAAGCTCGTGAACAGCAAGGTGGATCGGATTGACGATTTTTCGGGCAATCTCGTGACATGTTACATCGCTGATGAGCAAATGGCAGCAAGCGTTACTTGCATCCCTGGCTTCTTACCTACGCACCGATGACAAAGTACCTATTCAACTGATTGTACCAGCCTTGTTGGAGCAGATCTGATGCGGGAGTTGAGGGGAGGGAGAGCTGCTGAAAAGGAAAATTGGACAATTGGCAATTGCACCACAGAGTTGATAGATCTCACAGCTGCTTTCCCCGAGCTTACCTGGTATGTCAGGTAACCGCAAAGGAGAAAGATGAAAGTACGCACGTTGAACAAGGCAAACCAACGAGAAAACGAGCGCAGTAGGCTTACCTATTACGTCGCTGATGGCATCTCCAGAAGCGTCATAATTGGGCACGAAGAGGAACTTCTCGATGTCGCACAAAGAAGAATCTTTGCGAGATAGTTTGCGCTCCAGTCACGTACCTCCTCTAATGCGAGATTTCACACACTCTCCGGCAAACAATAGCTGCTCCGTCTGTTCGATCCTTCGAGGGTGATGAGTCGTGGAGGTCGTAGCTGTTGCTGTACAAACTCCGCGTTTTGCGCTGCAGCGGGTGACGGGGTCTTAAAAGCGGCATGGTCGGGCCGGGGTGAACTAACCGCATGCGAGCATCTGCAGTTTTCCATCTTTGATTATGTAACACGGTGATGCCAGTCAGTGTACAAGTCCATCTTGCAGCACGATGTCAACTGTTCCTCCCGTGTTCACATTCCCCTTGCATAAGCACCTGGGTGGAATACCTGGTATGCACGCGTGTGCTCCGGAAATACAAGTGTCAAATCCAACCATGTGTCGACTATCTTGCAGAAGCTGTGTCAGGTAGTAACGCAGACGCCGACCATTCCACCAATGCGACTCGACGCGCCATGTCTCGAAACAAAGAAAACAACCCGCTCTTCACGGCCTCCACTGCCCGGCGCCATGGCCGGCTCCCGTCGCTGGGCAAACAGCCGCCAAGTGATGACTTCTTCACCGACAGCCTCATTGCTGACGATTCACTGATTCCGTCTCCGAGCCCGCAGAAGGTCAGCAGCGGAGCCAAACCTCGACGCGCCCTCGGTGCCGGAAAGGCGCTGCAACACACAAAAGACCGGGGAAACAAGTCAAAGCGGTCTTCATTGGCAGAGTACACGGCGGCGCGATCAGCCCGACGCCTACAACCGTCGCCGACGTTGACCAGGAAGAAAAGTCCAGAGCCAAACTCCCGCCAGCCGGACGACCCATCTACTCCTCCACAATCCAGCCATGGTCTGGGTGTAGCAAGCCCTACGGCGGAGGAGTATTCAAGCCCACCGGCGGGAATGACGGACGTGTACCAGCGAATCGCGGACGAGGAGGATCTGGCCGCCACTGAGAGGGAACTGGACACGGATGAGGACGAGCTTGAAAACGGCCCTCAAGACACGTTGGAGTCGGATGTGGATGTTGGCACCCATTCTACGCACGGTGCTGGGGAGGCCCAACATGCAAATCAACAGCGCCAGTCGCGAGAGACTACACCGGTGCCGGCCGAAAGCGAGGTCGGGACTCAGAACGGGCTGGATAATGGGCTCGAAAGCAACTCCGCGCCACCGACCTTGGACTTTGCCCAGAATCAAATGGCGGATAGAGTAATTGCCGCGAAACTGACGCCTCACGCCTTCGACCGGGCCAAAGATCGCGCCCGGCTGGACAAGCTACGGCAAAGCCGGATACCGCTCGACTTCACGCACAGTCCCAAAGGCCAGAACAGCACTCCAATGACCAACGGCCGTCGCCATGATATCGCCAGTGTGGCCAACCGGGGCCCTATAACTTTCAACAACCCTATATCCGACAAAGCGAATGCTTTTCCGAAAGCCTACTCTGACACAAGCGCGGAGTCGACTCCACAGAAGCGAATCAAAGCTTTCAGTCGAGCAACAAAGGCCGGTGCTCACAAGCGCGTTCCATCTCAGGATGATGGAAGTGATACGCCTCCAGAACTTAGGGAGAGGGAGCGAGTGGTGGCATTTAGCAAGGCTAATCGACGGAAACCGGCCCCGGAAACTGAGCCAGAATTGCCAGCGGCCCCAGCACCTCGGCTGGTCGCTTTTTCTCGCGCGAATGGACACTCTCGCCCTTACGGAGCTCCTTACGAGCCCAACGAGAATGAAAAACACGGGAACGGCGACATTACTGGGAGCGCGTCTTCTGTAGTGTCAGAGCCTGTTCCTGAATCCACGCGAAACCTAGACGGGAGCATCAAGCCTGTGACACTCTCATTCCTCGGGAAATGGCGGCATAAAACGGCAGAACGACGGGCGGCGAAAAAGTCTGAAACCGTCCATGACAATGAATCACAGGTTGACTGGGCAGCTGCAGCAGCAGATGTCCCGCTACCCTCTGTTGAACAGTCTATTGAACAAAGTTCAACTCCTCAGGACACTCCGCCAAAACCGGTGTCATCACATCATCATAGCTCGGTAGATAGGGTACGCAAGTGGGAAAACGACTTTACCGGTCTTTCATTTCAAGTTTCGGAAAGCCCGCCGGTTAGGAGCCGGCCTCCTCCCAGCGACTCTTGGAAGGAAAAGGAGATCGAAGACTTGGCGAGACAGGCGGTCACCACAAACCGACTAGACGAGATTCAAGTGAAGGATCCTAGCATGAGGGTGCGCAAGAGCTCTTCTTCACTAAGTCCTGTCGATCGCAGGAAGACCGAAGCGCAGATACCGGACACTCCAGGTAATGGTGAAGTTGAACCTATCAACAAACCAGGGCAAACAGAAGGGCCAATGCCGGATACGCCTGTACTGGTCAATCGGCAACCCAGTGGTAACACTGAAAGGTCCAAATCTTCCCACAGGTCGGCCAGTCAGTCACATAGCTCACTTGATCACCTGCAAAGGCTTGCACGCGCAGCAAGTACCACCCCGAGGTCGAGTTCTGTTCTGGAAGAGCTGATTCAACAGAACCAAGTTCAAAGTGCTGCTGAGGCAGAGGAGGGCGACACGATACCGGACGCTGGGATGGATACAAGGGAACAGTCGCCGCAACGAGAGCCGGTCGAAAACCAGCGTGCCAGCAGCAAGCCGGTGGCAGAAACACCAAAAGTCGTAGGTGCCTGGACTGACACCATCCTCCCCGAGACAGTGAAGACTCAGAAACGGACGGCGTCAAGGGTGTCCAAATACATGGAGACGCCTCATGTCAACGCAGGAGCTTGGATCGACACCCCGTTGACCAACGGGGATCGTATGCAGTCTCAATCGTTTCCCAACACCATCGAGGAAGTCACTGAAGATCTTACAAAGGATATTATCTCGGCGGCGGCCGAGGTAGGATCAGTGGACGAGGATAGCGAGTTGCCAAATAAGCGATCCGAGCAAGAGCATAACGAGCAGGACAAAAGCGAAGGCAAAACGCCAGACCCTCAGACTCAAGCATCTGCCAATGCGGCCGTGTTCATACCACCCAGCGCCCTCACCAACGTGTTGAACGAAGCGAAGCGGAAACGACTAGTTTCACGCGACATTACCGATCGCGACGACACACTCAACCTGGGCGACGCGACAATCGCGTCATTTGAAGATCTTTTGACTGACGCAGCCGACATTACAGCCGATTTGACGAGTCTGATCAAGACAGGCGCCGAAGACGAAATGCTACAGCAGAGAAAGATGGAGCAGGCCGAAGACTCGACCAGTGCCGAAATGGCTTTCATTGGACACCTGACCTCAAGGATGCAACGGCTGATGACGAACCTGCACGAAGCGCGCAAGGGCATTTCCCGACTCGAGCAAAGAGTGTCGCATAGCCCAGCTCCAGACTTATCACAACAGGGTTCAGGCGAGCAGCAGCAGTGCGCTGTGTGCAAGGAAGGCGGCCACCACCGTCCTCTGATTGACTACGCGTACGATTCTGAGTCTCTCTCGAACTCATGGTTTCCAATGTCTTATTCAACCTTTACCATTCCCATTCCACTCCTGTTCTACCCTCGGAACAACAACAGCAAGAATCGCGGCAGCAGCAGCTGGGCAGCTACCCTCTTTTCTCCACTGCCCCGTCCCACCTGGCTAGGCTGGTTGACAATTGCCATCTGGACATGGTACCTCACCGAATGCACCCTCTGCGAGATTTATTGTCACCCTCTATATGCCGAACGGTACGTATGGCCGGCTCAACCGGAGCCCGAGTTCCCTTTTGTTCTGCCCACCATGTTGTGGCGATGGACATTTGGGGCAAATGATTTGAGTGCTGGTGTAGGTGTTGCCAGTGCTGTTGCGCTGCCACTGCAGTTGGTTTGGTATCTGGTCACGTCGATCTGGCGGTTGGTGGTGGCTGTGTACAGAGTCGTGGGTATGGCGTTGGGTTTGATTGATGGGTTTGTGGATGATGAGGAAAGAAGAACTGCTGCTGCTGCTGCTACGGCTGTCTCTGGCTCAAAGGGCGACTGATTCGTTGTTATGGAATGCTGCTGCCCGAACAATGGGGGCTGGTCAAGCACAAGCGAGTCATGATTTGAGCATGATGAATGATGATTTTATATGATGACGGATCGAACAGGAACGGACAGGAACGGACGGGCGAACAGTGGACAGAAAAGAACAGACAGAACAGAAGATAAATACGGTAATCGATTGTACTGTATTGTTCTCTACTGCCTTTCCAACGGTTGGAGCTGGAGATGGCGCTGGAGCTAGGTTCTGTTCGGTTTTGGTGTTGAAGTCATTGCCATTTTCGGTGTCGATGTCGGTGTCGGTCTTGGTGTTGCTGTACCTGAGTCGTTCGTGTCGGACTCGGCGTCATTGTCATTGTCGGTATCTGTCTCTGTCGGCGTCTCTCGGTTTTGGGACCATGTCTAGCGGTCCTGGGACTCGTGGTGTCAGTGTGGTCTTTGTGTCTACGGTTCCGTTCGGTTCAGCGTTTGTTCACTGAAGTTCAAGGTCTCTGAAGAATGAATATTCGCATCCTACAACTGGCACAATGTGGCCGGGATAGGTCGTCAACAATTGATGCCAGTAAATGGAATGAAACGGAATGAATACCCATATACCTAATACGCACATGTAATATCATACCTATCCATTATTGTCATTGTCGTTTGGAGTCCCCGTGCTACCGGGCGCCAATGGGTCAGTACTATACTGTAGCTGCCTGGGTCGGATCAAGTCAAATCAAATCAGATCAAATCGTCTTGTATACTACCTAGGTACTCGGATATAAAAACCTACCTCTCCAGCCGCTTGCCACTTTGCTTACCCTCGACTCAGCTGCCGTTCCCTGAGCAATCCCTGAGCCATCGCTAAGCTGCATCCTAGTTATAAATCTTACCTATTATTGTTGAGCAAGGTCTCTTCCTATACTGTAGGTTCTTGACAATCACCCCTGGTGGATATTGTTGCTTACCTAGGTACTATCTACCTATGATTTCGCAGTTGACAAACCCCGTGGCGCTTCACATCGCCTGGTTATTGTCTTGCTCATTACTTCAACCAAAACGTTTCACTCATAGTGTTCGTCAGTCAGAGATCGCTCTAGAAGAGCAGTCTCGTCGTCATCATGCTCCGTTTCGTGGAATGGCTTCAGCCACAGTCGCCCCTCAAAGAATTGGTCGTAGTATCCTGCATACTCCCAGTCGATTATAGAGACCACATTGCCGGTCGATGGGTCGCAGAGAATATTATGTTGGCCCAAGTCACCGTGACAGAAAACAAAGGATTGAGTTTGCGTTCTGATGACAGGTGTCCATTTCTTCCCGGGGTACCTCTCGATCACGCGGCGAGGTGGTATCACGTCTCCAGTCAGAGCTCCGCTACGGCGAGACTTGAGCTTTGCCAGCTGTGGCAAGACGAGGTCGTTGATGTATCGATCGGCATTTTGAACTGCTGCTGCGCGTATGTTCTCTGGAAGCTCATCTAGAGGCGTGCCGGCGACGTACTCCATGGTCACCGACCAACCAGTGGGTCCCTTCTCCAGAAGTAAAGGCTGAGGGACCGGGATTGTGGTGTTTTTCTTGACGAGCCGTAGTGCATAGTACTCGTTCTTGATTCTTTCGGTTGACTTCCAGGGAGTGGTCCGTTCGCCACGGGCATTGGTATTGTGATGGATCTCCGTCTTTGTAAATGTTTGAGCATCATGGTCAATGCAATATTGTCGTTCGTACGTTGACCATTCTCTTTTTGTCATACTGTATATGTGGTTACAAGTCCAGTGATAAGGCCCCAAGAAACAATCTGGTATGCGATGAGAGATTGCCACACCCAAAATACTTGATGCCCGAGTAATGGAGGTACTGTACCTACCTAACTGCCAGATCTCCGACCTAGATCGGCCAAGTAAGTATCTACTAGTAGGTAGGTAGTGGTAGTAGACAGGCAAAGAT
Source organism: Exophiala dermatitidis NIH/UT8656 (assembly GCF_000230625.1). Taxonomy (NCBI): domain Eukaryota; kingdom Fungi; phylum Ascomycota; class Eurotiomycetes; order Chaetothyriales; family Herpotrichiellaceae; genus Exophiala; species Exophiala dermatitidis. The sequence continues at coordinate 1,078,963 of NW_008751653.1, forward strand.
GCATAGAATACCATCTTGGTACCCGATAGTGAGTGGATGGATGTTTCTTCATTACTGTGTTGATTGATTGTGCAGGCCATGCATGTACCACAATCATGACGGCATTCAATGGCCCGTACGGTATGTTACATTGCATTGCATAGTATAGAATACCTGAGGTACGTAGCATAGCACTGATTGATTGATTGATTGATTGATTGATTGATTGTACAAGTACAGGTCAAGGTACGTCTCAAGTCCCAGAACCAGAAAAGGCAAAAGCAAAATGAAAGAGAGCCCCCATTCCATTTCCATTCCCCAGTCCACAACCACAACGATGTGCCAGTGTGTCTGCGTAAGGTATGTTTGTGATCCCATTCGTTCCTTTTGACTAAAAAAAGCAAAACCTTTTTTGGCTAAGAGTTCAAGTTTTACATTCTGTCCTGCCTTTGGGCCCGGCCGTGACTTTCCGAAGATAAGACCTTTGCCCATTCCGACCCACCACCCCATGTGGTTACAAAAGTAACAGTAGCAGTAGCAGCAAAAAACAAACGACCTAACCATTTAGTGTCGTTGAGTGGATGTGGAACCTTGCAACCAATGGCCCAACCTCTAATGGCCTGAGCCATAGCTGGTGTTCCATCCCCGGCCGCCGCCATAACCGCCATAGGTACCAAAGCCCGTGTTGGAGCCATAGCCGCCGTATCCCGTGTTCTGATGAGTGTTTTGATGTCCGCCCACGGCGCCCAAGCCACCATACTGAGGATATCCGGCAAAAGCAGCCTGCTGGCCAGAATGTTGCGAAGGCGAAGGCAAGACTCCAGCTTGATGACCGGGGAAACTGTTGATGGCAGAACCGGGACGACCACCTTGCATAGATGGGCTGGGTCCAGCCGCCTTGGTAGGATCTTCACCGCTCGAATGAGCCGTACCGTGCTGTTGTTGAGCCGCTGTCTGCCCGAAGCCAGAAGAAGTACGACCAAACGGATCCGGAACTCCGCCAAAGCCAGTGCTGCCCGCGGCACTCTGCTGAGCCTCCGATGGTTGAGCCGAGCCGCTACGTCCGTAGCCTGCTGCCTCGCGACCACCAAAAGTGTTTGCTGCATTGGCAGGAGATGAAGACTGCTCATAAGAGTACCCTTGCTGAGGCTGGGCATACATGTTGGACTTGTACCCGCCACCATAGTGGTTCTGTCCGTAGTTGTACTGGCTGCCGTAGTAGTCACTATCTTGACGGCGGACATCGTCAAACATGGGTCGATTAGAGCCGTAACGGTGGTTCATTTGGTTGATGTACGATGCGCTGTATTGAGGATATTGTTGATTGTAAGCGTTGGGGTAGCCATAACCAGGATATCCGTGTCCTTGGGTTTGTTGCATTGGTCCAGAAGGTTGAGCAGCATGATGGCTGGCTACAGCAGGGGCAGGAGTGTTGCCACCGCTACCCGGGGCCTCTTGTTGACCAGGAATTGCTTGCTGAGGTCGAGAAGTGGCATATTGGCCTGGTGCTTCCGGAGCAGTGGTACCGAAGGCGCTTCCAACACGTTGGGCGTCATGTTGTCCCTGTCCATAGGCACCGTAGTAGTTGTACGCATCACGTCCATAATAGGAGGCAAAGTCGTTCTGTGACGTAGCTGCTCCAGGCTGGGTCGGGACTTGGTTGGAAAAGGGTTCTTGAGATTGTGCTTGAGGCTGTGCCGCAGGTGGTTGCTGGCCGAAAGGATCATAAGGCTTTTGACCTTGGCCATATCTGAATTGATCCGTGTACGCCGAAGACGATTGTGGCGACGGCTGTTGAGGCTGTTGAGGAACAGGAGGGAGACCTGGAGCGCCGGGCTGTCGTCCAATGGCGGCTGCTTGGACATCCGCGGCGGGCTGGGTCGGGATGTGACTCATAGGAGCAGATGGGCCTTGCTGAGGTTCCGGCAGAGATGGTGGCAACGATGCGCGAGGAGCAGCTGGCGAGTCGTCTGGAAGCTGAGTTCGTGTCTCTGGCTCCTCTCGGTCCTCGTCTACGTCGAGATCGTCCAGACTACCCAGACCCAACTTGCCAAACTGAACCGCCGCCTTCTCCACCGCATGATGGCCCGGCATAACGACCGCCTCCTGTTGTTCCATGACCTTTCTTGTGTAACTGGCCGAGCGATTGCTTCCACTGGTCGCCTTGAGAGCTGTGGCGGCGTAGCCAGACATGCCTGGCCGGATGGCAGGCTTCGCAGGCTCGGTTGCGGTGAGTGGGTCCTGAGTACTGGCAACGGTGCTGGCTGCCGTGGCGGATGGATGGGGTTGCGACGTATCTGGCAATTTCTCCAGGTTCTGCTCGGTCAGTTCATCTTTGGGTGGTGTCAAATCTTTTCCTGTCTCCGAGTGGGGTGCAGAAGGCAGTTCGCTTGGGCCTCCCTCGCTCGGCGCAGGTTCGATGGGTGGAGGTAGGACAGGTTCGACTGGGGCTGACTGTTGGGCGACGGGGGTATCAGGTTCGACTGGGACAGGTTCGGGTTGCGCAGCTGGAGGCGGAGGTGCGGGAGCTTTCTTAGGAGGTGCCGGAGCTGGTTTTGCGAATAACCCAGCCCATCCACCTGGCTTCGCCGTGTTCGGAGCGGCCGCAGATGCAGGCTTAGGTTCCTCGGTCTGCAGAGATGCCAAAGAATCTTTACCAGGTTCGTTTGCCCAATCGTCATTCGTAGTCGTGGTTTCACCATTGGCCGGTGCAGTATCCCAGCAAGCACCAGCACCATCAGCAGCTGGGGCGGTAGCGGTAGCGGCAGTGTCCCAGTCGTCCGTCTTCTTGGTACCATTTGTGTGTGCTGCAACAGATTTGGCACCACGGCCGCCTCTAGCGCCGCGTTCTGCGCCTCGACCTCTGCCTCGACCTTCGAAAGCACCACGTCCGCGACCTCGAGACCCAGATTCGGTAGATGCTACAGGTGTCTCTTTCGGCTTGGGATGCTTTTTCTTGACTTCGCCCCATTGTGAGATCGTGCCTGCGGAAAAAACAAGTTAGCAAACAACATCTCAAGTTATAGTTGAGAAGCTTTCGTACCACTGGAGATCCGGTCAACAGCGGCATCAACATCGCCGTCAGTCTCTTGCAGCGCGTAAACAAGATCCTCGTCACTCCATCCCGGCAAGATCTCTTTCAACAAGGGGACCTTGTCGCCGAATTTCCGCTTCAGTTCGCCGACTTCGCCTTGATCTTCGAGCGAGGAGGAGGGAGGAATGTTCTCTTGCTCGTTGTCCGCTTTGTGTTGTGATCTGGACGGGTTGCGACCGCCTCGAAAACCGCCTCTACCGCCTCTGAAGCCTCCCCGGCCTCGTGTGCCGCTTCCGCGGGCTTGGACTTCCGCCATTTGTGGACGGGTGTAGGATGGTATGAGGGTTACTCAAGGTTGGAGGATGGTGGTGAGGTAATGCAGGACGAAGGGAGGAACACTGCAGGGTGAGATTAGAGCTCCAGCTAGCACCGAGGAGCCGACTCCTTGTATTGTCTGTCGTTGCAGGACAGATCAGGAGAGTGTAAGCAGGAAAAGTAGAGAAGAATCGAGGTCAAGTCGACATGGAGAGGTTTGTGGACATACAAGAGGCAGCCTTTCAAGGTCTGTTCAGTTCAGGTTCAGTTTGCACGACGCAGCCAAAGTTGCCAAACTCGGGGAGTAGCAGGCGCCAAGGCTTGCGGTCACTGGCGCTGCAGTTCAGTTCAGTCAGGCCAGGCACAGGAACAGCACTGCAGTACTACTAGGGATTACTAGTACATACCAGCCTGCGCTGCGATTATTATAGAGGCCTGTTACTGACCTCACCTCCACCAATTCACTACTACTACTCACCTAGGTGCTACTACTACTACTCCTCCTCACTATTACCTGCACTGGCCGTAAATCTCGGTGCACGGCCCTGATCACCCGCCATCACCAACACCAACACCTCATCCTGATACCGTGCTCGGCCATAGCAGTCACTCCTCGTTGTCTTAGTGATGGACGCATAAACGCTTCTTTTGACCGCAGCTCACGACCTCGGCGACTTGACTGTTGCTTTGACCCGGTGCAACATGAAACTCACCCCCTGCCTCTACGTGCGCAACCTGCTGGCCGCGCTGCATCCACCGCTCCCTCCACGATCCGCTCGAGAGTCGAAACAACTGCTCAATGTGCTAGAGTCGGCATTTCAAAAACACTTGGACGAATCGCATCCGTCGCCAAAAGCTGTACGTGCCGCCGATGCCGCGCCCGAAGTCGAATCAATCCCGGATCCTGCTCAGCGAATCACACATTCTACGCACTCTCATCTAGACACAATCCTCAGCCATCCTCTTCTCCGTCAAAAGTCGACAACCTTTGTCCCATCCCATGGCCTCGCCGCGGCGGCAGTGTCGGCCTTTGATGAGGCATTAGTTCGAAAAGGACTCGATTTCCATCTGGTCCAATCTTGCTCCATCCAGTACTTGCAAGGGAGAGAAAAGAAAGAGCCGGTTCAAAATGATGGAAAGTTGGGTCCACGGTTGGCCAGCTGGTTTACGTCGTTGAGCAATGGTGACAAAAAGGAATTCCTGGTCAATGGAAACTCCCTGGCTTCGGTTGTACCGGTGATGTATCTGGATGGAATGGAAGCCGAAGTGTGGGAATGGCTTCGGACTTTATATGAACGACCATTCGATAAATGGATCTTCCTACTCTCGGATACCACCGCCCCAGGTGCCCTGAAGTACCTCCGCGCAGAAGACACACTGGTTGCACTCATGATGAGAGAGTCAATGCGCAAGGGCCTTTTCCATGATGCCGCTCAACAGTACGTCCAGGCGTGTGAATACCGGTTGAAGACTGGTAGAACGACCCCGACTGAGGGCTCCTCACTGTCTGACCCCTTTAAGCGGTCGTGGCAACAAATCGCCCGTGGTATCTTGCTCCGTCGCAAGTCCCATCAGATCCCCGTGGATCTTTTTGATTCGGTGTTGAAGTTCGGGCTGAGCATCAACTCGTCGCCGTTTGATCAAGCCATTTTGCGAATATATCATCCGACATCGCCGTCGGCCGAATCTTTGTCGGTCAAAGTGACAGAGCCAGCTTTCCAGCAGAGATTCTTGCACTGGCAGAAGAAGCTCAACAAGTCGGTGCAAAAAGCTTTGCTTGTCTCTATGCTAGATGCGGCGCAGCTGTCGCTGGAACAAAACCGGCCTTCGCGAGCACGAAAGTTTTTGGACTTTGTGGAAACCAGTTATCCTGAGATGGTCTCTACCAAGACCGAAGCAAGTACCGTCGAAAGATTGAGACTTGCCCGAAAGGAGACTTTGAATCGGAGAGAGACTCGACATATTCCAATCCCAGTCCTGGTGTGAAGAAACAATCGACAGGCTTAGTCACTGCAAATATCCTGGCAACATTCTGATGGACCGGTCTGTGCAGGCGAGTGTTTATCACGCTTAAGAGTTTTCAACCTCATTGCATGTTGCTCATGAGAATGACTATCTATGTCACACCGAGGCCGTGGAGTTGCGTCGAAGCATAAGTTTCCCAAGGACCTTTTCTGAAGCATGTATGCAACTGCCCGTTTTCTCGCAGCCACTGAGTGTACATCAAGGTCTTGCGTAGATGCTCCTCACCAGAGCTGTTTAGCCTGGAGGAGAGAGCGCTACTAGGCTTCTTGAAGTTCCGGTTCGCTACCATGTTAAGGCGAAACCTGAGACAGAGTGGCACACATGAAGACTGTGGTCCAGAAATCACAAGGAGAAGGCCAGACAAACATGCCGTTGCGCGGACCATGCTCCATCTGTTTACCCGAAGACCAAGGGTCGCCAGAGCTACTTCGCCCTCCTAGATGGGAGGTCCTTGATGTTTGCCTGCATACCAGAACTCGTCAGACAGCTCCACAACGCGGAAGCAGGCTCTCACGGCTATTTCCCCACTGTCAATGGGCCAACCAGCAGCAGGGTGGCTTCGAGCAATCATTTGGTTGTACATGTACAACGATCGGAGAAAATTGCCGGGCATTTACTGTATAACAATGTAACAGCGCCCCGACGGTGCAGCAAGACCTGAGCTGGGCAAGCCCCGATCATAAGTTGATACACAGGAAAACCAAACTGCTCTGATCGTATCCCCAAAAGGGTTCCTAAGTGGAACTGAGGAGAGACATGAGCAGTCCTCAAGTCCTCCATGGCGCATGTGGGCGCATTAGCTTAAGAGGATACTCCTTTTTATCCTCATGATTCAAGTTTGAACTGGATCTTGAGTCAGGATCTGGGATGGCTACCTATAGTACCTAGGTACATATACATATACATATATCATTTACACTCAATACCTCCGAGCGCGCAGCCAGTACCTCTGCAAGTGACAAAGCAGGTAGGCTGGCCATCCAAATCAATCAGATCTAGTAGCAAGTATTTCTGCCGCGACATCATCTCCCAGTAGCATGAGTTCCATCCTCGGGCTCCGTATGGTCTTTTTTACAGATATGACACGGAAAATGGTAAAATGTTCATACTATAGGTAGGATATTTGATGCCCAACTTGTTTGTGATCATGAAATCCATTGTGAAACCGCCACTACTACTTGTCGGGTACCAGCTATATCGATTCCGATCTTCAAGTCCACTCCTTCCCGGCCCCCTCCAAATCCTTATCCGTCCCCTCCAAAGCATCAACTCTCTTCTTCATATTCCCAACAATGCCCTCCAACTTCCCATCATCCAACGCCACACCACAAGCAGGATTCCCTCTTGCCCTCTCGATCGCAGGTCTCCCCTCAATCCTCTGCTTCCACCTCTCTAGTCCCGGAAATTCCGCCACGACATCAATGTCCAGAAACACTTTCGCCGCCCTGACCCACGGCCAAGTCGCCATATCTGCAATCGTGTATTTGTTTCCGGCGAGCCAGTCGGCATGTGAGAGTCTCGACTCGAGGACTGCATAACAGCGCCGCGTCTCGTCAATGTAGTGTTGTGTGCTGAAGCGGGAATACACGGGGGCCATGGCGCGGAAGAAATTTGCTTGGGCTAGAAAGGGAAAAGGGACATGTTAGCATACACGACAAACCATGATTGGGCGGATGTTTGCACAGGAACAAAAATGGCACTTCTTTTCGCTCGCGCTGCTCGCTGCACGGCGTTGGGCATCGCTTTGCTTGCTTGGCTTGCTTTGCGTGCGCTGTGCTCGGCGTGCGCATCGCTGGGCATGGCTTGCTCGCATCCCTCGACACGCTCGCTAAGCTCACTTCGTTCGCTTACCTTGAATAGGCGCCACTCCACCAACATGAAACATCAACCAACTCAACATCTCATAATACTCCTTCGTGCCAGTCTCATACGTAAACTTTTTGTCCGGATCGTACATGTCGACTAGGTAGATCATGATAGCTGCGGATTCAAATATGCGGATTCCATTGGAACCGATACTGCCGGTGACATCGGTGTTGTTGTTACCCTCTGCGGAGGCTTCCGGTCTGTAGTCGCCATCCGTCAAAGCCGGAATCTTGCCATTCGGATTCAATTCCAAAAACCACGGCTGTTTCTGCTCGAGTTTTGGTGGGCGGATATCAATTGCACGGGTGTCGTATTTTAGGCCGAGTTCTTCGAGAAGAATGGCGGGTTTGATGCCGTTGGATGTTGGGGCCGTGTAGAGGGTGAGGTTGTGGTAGGGTGGAGATGATGAGGATGTCATGGTTGGTTTTGGTTTGGTAGAGAAGCTGACACTGAAATTGGTAGAGTGGCTGTGTCTGTTGATAAGAGGACTGGTGGGGTGGTGTTTCGGACTATGATTATGGTGGTAGTATCCTAGAGTGAGGACGGATCCACGTGTTGTGTGTTGATTTGGTGAGATAGTATTGCACGCAGGTGTGAGGATGGCCCAGGACCACAATGTCGCATGAGATGCCAGTGGGGCCTCGCAGCGCAGAGTGTTAGGAGTGATTGTGGTGAGCCTTGCTCTATTTGATATTGGGCTGGTGTTGGTGTAGAAAAGACACACAAAGGCAGAAGACAGATTCAATACCCAATGATCAACCCACGCCTTTCTGATCAGGGATGAAAGGTAGGTGTGGTTCGAGACCGAGAAGAAAGGCATGGAGAGAGCAAAGGGTATCAGTTATACTTATACCTATCTTTCATCTCGGAAATCACCTACCTACACTTGAAGTGCTCTCCGTCTCCCGTTCCAGCTCCTCGGATTGAACATGACACGGGAGCCGATTGATACACGTCCGGGTCAGTCTGGCGGACCATCAGTCCACACTTGTCAATGGCGAGGCTTTATGATTTGCGGTCTGGCTCCTGGTACGAGCGAGCAGGCGGTTTTCTGAGGACAGCGGTGCGGTGTCTCTGATCCGAGTCATCGTGGTGATGGTTGACCGATCGACCCCCATTCGGTCCGGGTTTGCATCGGGCTCCCTTTGCGCCCGTCAGCTTGCCTGGGGTCTGGGGCAGCCTTGTGGGGAGATCTTTTGCTGCGCGCTCTCGCTGCATCCACACGCCATCTCGCAGACAAGACATAGAGACGGTGCGCGTAGCAAACGAAATTGGTAGTCTTGACGATAGAAACTTTGGCAGTTGACTTGGATATAAAAACCCGTATACAGTTGTAGAGTGCTCGCTGTCGGTGAGTTTAAGCAACCGGCTGACATAATCCGGATCACGGTTTGCAAAGATCCGGAGACCCCTGGATTTATGGCCAATCAGCGACAAACAGTGGGGGCGGCTCTTGATCGTTCCGAGTCCTTCAAGTTGGACCCGGTCATGCAACACCGCAACTTGAACAGACCAGGCTGACCCGAACCAATTCGGTTCAAGTGCTGTCCAGGCATTTACAATTTGAAAATGGAAGCAAATCAATGCCGCTCAATCGGCAAGCTCAAATTAAAACTACCTAATAATACAGAGTCGTACGTCTATACGCGCGTTGCATCTTCGAGTCATCACGTCTGGTTGCGTTGCTATGGCCCGTTTGTCCTTACATACTGTATCAAGCCTTGTTTGTCGTCCTCTCAACCACTGCCAGGCGCATTGGGATTCCCACTCTGGTTCGAGTTCGTCGACACTCGACTCACTGGCGCAGAAGTGCCGTCTGGATTCTCGCCCAAGGCCAACAACCCTTCTTCGTGGAAAGGCTTCTTGGCTTCGGCCGCCTTCTTTTCATCATATCTCCAGATCCCCGCGGTCTTGTCGGCAGCAACCCCGTCCCAGCTGTAGCCGCCCAGGTTGGTCGCCACCTTGACCAGATCCTGAAACACCTTCTCATCTTGGTCGTTGGGGTCGGCTTGAGAGAAAAACACCCTCTTCCACTCGCGGTTTTCGTCCTGTTCCTTCTTGCGCAATGCTCGTTGCGCATTTTCAATCCGAGACTTGTAGTGTGCTGTAGCGTCCATGTCGCCCTTTTCGATACTGCGGGCAACTTTCTGCCACGCCCTCCTGCTTTCAAAGACGTCTTGTTCTTCAATAGGTGCCACCTGCAGTTTCGACAGCTTGACTTCACTCGGTCGAACCGTCTCAATCACCTTTGCTCTCTTGCCATCGCCTTCCTTCAGCGTGAAGTCGCCCGACCATTGACCCTCCGCAGTGTACAACGGGTTCTTCTCCGATCCCTCGCCCTGTTTCCACAACGCCGCGGTGAAGCTGTTTTTCTTGCCCGATACCCATCCTCGGCCGGAGAAATCAATCTTGGCGATATACCCGCTGCTCGAGATGATGTGGATGTACTTGCTAAGTTCGACAAACGGCGCGCCGTAGATCAGGCTCTCAATGTGCAGCGGAGGTAGCGTGATGAGGTATGTCTCTTTCTGGTCGCTTCCGGGGGGATACAGCGTCAACAAGGCGTGTCCGATCTGCTTGACGTTGATGGTACTCTTGAAACTGGCCTTCTGGCCGTTGTATCCTTGCAGTCGAATGCGATATTTGTCGTTGGTGATACAGTAGGCTGTCACGGGAGGATGGTGGCTAACTTGCTCTGAGACGAGGCGCGTAACCCCGTGCTCATCGTCCCATTGACCTAGGAACAGCTCGCCCAAGAACGGATTGAGTGGTTTCTTTTCCGAGCCCAGTTTCTCCGACCGAGAGTAGTATTGCTGTTTGAGCGTGTTAAGCAACCACCGCAACACTAAAAGGGCGCGCTTGGCAGGATCTCTTTCTTGCGCCGGCGCGACAAACAGCCCGGTGTTCTCGGTCCAGTATGCGGAAAATTCGACAAGGGATTGGGTCGACAGAATAAAGGCGGGCGCTGTAAGTGAGGATAAATCACCGTTGAACGAGGCGATTGACTGTGGCTGGGTTAGTGGGAGGTTGCGATTGTGCGCTGATGATCACTTACTTTGAGGAAAGACGCCCACGAGCCCTTGGCCTGGATGGGCACAGCTTCGCCTTCGGTTTCTGGCATGGTGGGATTACGCGTGCTGTATTGTTCAGGTTGGAGGCGTTGAAAGCGCGGCAGAACGATGTGCGAGGTAGTCTAGTGAAAGAGGAAAACAGACAGCAGAATAAGATAGACTGGATTCTAGGGCGGCGTGCGAAACTTGGACTTGGTGTACAACATGGATTGTATGTCTATCGAGGTAGAGAAGATGTTGGTCTTGGTGTTGTGGTTGTAATTGTAGTTGTCGAGGGACACGAATGCGGCGGCGACGGAACCAAGATCGACAGCAACCGAACTGCGCCACAAAACGTCATAGTTGCATGAATCATGATCTCCAACTTCGCTTCAGTTCAAGTCCAATTCACATGACTTGGACTTCATTGTCAAGACTTAGATAGTACCCAAGTTCCCTACTAGAACTACGGCCAAAAGGTACCTAGGTATGCTTGCACAAGCCAGCGGACTCTTGAAGATGATCAAATCTCTGAGGTTGGGAGTGCTCAACACTACTCACTTCCAATTCGACATCGAAAATGATACCTCCACCACAAGAGCATTTCCAAGCGACAGTTCTGAATACCTAGGTACACAAGTGAGAAGAGTGTCTCTTCTATGATACAGCACCTAGGAACAGTAGGAATAAGGTGTAAAGAGCAAAAGTGATACTTAGGTCGCAGCCTTGTTCGATGAGGTTCCGTCCGGGTTGTCACTCTCGTCGTCGCGGATACAGTGAGTAGCGCAAGTGACCGAGTATCTTCACTTCACTCTCACTAACACACATCGCACCCATTTGTTTACACATGCGTGATCTGCTCAACCTTTCTTCTCACCCACAACAGATCTCACGCTCTCCTCCCTGCTTCTCTTCTTTCTCCCACCTATCCATAACTTGGTGCTTCTTGGTCCTTTTCATTGTTACTACTCTTCGCAGAACTGCATCTTGAGACTCGATCAAAGTCACATTTTCCCTCGCCAGCATGGTGAACATGGCGCTTCGGGCTGAATGCCTGGTCACTCCAAACCTGGCCGTGCCACCTGCGGCTAGGACCCATTCATCCGAGTCGGGCGACGAGGAGGAAGTGTATGAATACCCTTTCCGCAACGGTCCTCCACCCGTGGTCTATCGTCAGAGCAAACATCCTCTCCCTTACTTCGCACACCAGCAACTTGATCCGGACTACTTTCCAGAAGGTATGACTCCCAAAGCCTCACTAGCATCTCATGATCTTCAAGCACACTCTGACCTCTGCAGATCTTGGCGCACCCGTTGGTGGTCCAAAAGACCCACTGGACGCAAGCAATCAAGCATGGGATGACGATGACGATGATACTGTCATTATTCACGAATCTGATGCGGATGAATATGGTGATGATGAGGATGATGCAGCTGTTGAGGTTAGTAATCCTTCATGCCCAAGGCCATGAATAGCTCACTGACAGAATTCAAAGAACCCTACGCCAAAGTCGGGTCGCAAACAAAAGTCCAAGCTCAAGACCAAGCTGGCTGCCAAACCTGCTGTCGCCTCGGATGTCAAACACATGAAGATGCCTGGTGGTCGTCCGGCTGTTGCAAAGAAGGTGTCTGCCGACTTGGATTCGGATGATGAGCTCATTGTTCGCATGAAAGAGGCTCGTTTCTTGGAACGTGACATTGCACAAGCTCTCATCGATCAAGGTCGCACTGCGTACAATCCAAAGACCATTGGAACTCGCTGGAGACGCATCAAGCATGCATTGCAGCAGAGACAGGACGAACTTCTGGACGCCGACTTGAGTGACTGGCACGAAGGCGATGTAAGGCAACCTTCCTAACCCGCAGAAGCTTGACCACTAACCCAACTAGGACGAGGTCTTGGTCGACGCCGTTGCCAAAGCCGAGAAGGAGACCGAGAGAGCCATCGCAGAGGCAGAAGCCCGAAAGTGGCGCATTGTCGCGGATCGCATGAAGCTTGCCAAGGTAGGTTTGATCTGGTAATTGTGTGATCGCTCTGCTTACACTGTTTTCCTACGCAGCCTGTCATCAACTTCTCCCACAAGGCCTGCCGCGAGAGATACGAGGCTTTGCTCAACGGCACGGCCAAACCCACTCCAGAGTCGGTCGAAAATCCAGGTCCTGAGGTTCTCGCACGTATCGAGTCACGAAAGCAAAAAGAACTCAAGATTGCCAAAGACATGAAGATGTCCGTCAATGAGCAGCAGAATGTGCAGGGCAATGGATGGTCTTCTCGCAAGCGCATCTATTTCTAGGTCATGGCAGATACTGACGGGAATTGTCGCCGCACGATGCATTGGTACTCAGGACTGCATCGAGTACCAACCAACTTGGCATCAGGCATATGAATATGACGACGACTACCTGGTACTGCTGCTTCGGCCGGTGGGTTGGACTGCTTTCAGACGATCGATGTTGGTGCCTGATTGAGGGGCACTAGAACCTGGCTGGGATGATGAAATGGAGAATGGGCCACAGGAGCATCATCAAGCAACATGCCAGTGTATGATTATCCAAAATGGTTTTTCGGCATGAGAGATACCAGTATCAGGCGTGTAGATTAATGAAATTCAGTTCTAATGAGCAGGCCAGTGCCAGTTCCCAGCTTCAAGTTTTTGCAGACGCGTCGCGACGCGTAAACTCGCAGTAGCAGCAAAAACGTCATCAGGTGACCGGCGTCAACAAAGCGCCGCGTGCCCGTAGTAGTTGATGGCCTACAACTCCTTGATTTGTTCTTCAAGTTTTACCATTTCACTCCGTCTCAACAACCCGGCTGCAGTGGCCCTTGACTCGCTCTCCCACTAATGCAACGCAATCCGATCCAATGAGTTGCAGTGCATGCCTTGCAGATACTATCTGGAAATAAACCGTCTGCTTCCTAGTAGATGATTCGACAATGCCGTCCTCGTCGTCTATTGCTGCCTTCTGCCAAGGCCTTCCAGCCGCCTGCGCAACGATGCCTGATGTGTATATCTTGCGTGTCGCTCGTGCTTCTTCTGCTTCTTTTCTTCCTTCACGCACCAGAGCAGGCAAATTTCACACGTGTTCGGTCATCTTTGCTCGCAGAGACCCGAACCCGTCGAGTTCTCTCGTGTGATCTCCATCGGCTGTTGGCTTCTTCTGTTTGGATGAGGCTGGCAGGCGTGGAAGTCATTCAGAGGACTTCGCAGCTCCCACATCACATGGTACCTGTGTGAATCAAGCGTCGCTTTTCAAACCCTATCACGCTCTCTACTACTCCATAGGTTCTTCCAGTCGCTCGTTTTGGATCTTGGTCTCTTTGCTCGTTCGTTGACCGTGTACCTTGACAACTAATCCCATGCGCTCCTTCGACGCGATGTTCAAGCGATCCTTCAACACCAGGGACGGTCGCATCGTCAAATCGAAGACCACAAAGACTACATATGCCGAACATGTGAAGAGGAAGATGCAGGACACAGTGGACGCCGATGCGTCCGTGGCGAGGTAGGCAGCCGTGAGCCAGAGCATCGGGCAAATCTATACTGACACGGCACAGCACGCTGACCAGTCCCATCGCTACACTTGTGGTGGGTCGTGAACAACGACTGTTCGCTGCGCACGAAGACGTCCTCTGTCATTCTGCCTACTTCGCCGCCGCCTTGAAAGGCAAGTTCCTGGAAAGCGGCTCGAAGCGGATGGAATTGCCCGACGAAGAACCCGAAATCCTGTCGTGCGTCCTCGAGTTTCTCTACAAGGGTGACTATTATCCTCGCTTGTTGCACAACAAGCGCCGAGACACTTGGGATCTTGAGGACGCCCAGGATCTGAAAATGGGTGGTCGCGGAAACAGCGCTTCGACAATCTATCTCTCCGGCGCTGGCGGCCATGTCCTTCGGGACACTGCCGTGTACTGCGCTGCCGACAAGTACGGCCTGGACGAATTGAAGCGATTGTCTCTCCGGAAGCAAGGACTTCAGTCCGGCATCCAGGTCGACGTGATCTTGCGATCTGCTCGGTACGCGTATCAGCACACGCCGGACACCGAATCGCGACTCCGCGCTCATTACCTAGCTGTGATCATTCGAAGTCGCAAGACTTTCAAGAGAAGTGGAACCATGCAGATGGAAATGGAGAATGGGGGCAAATTGTTTTTCGACCTGTTTGTGGCCATGTGCAACCACATGGATGACATTGTCGAGATCAGGTAAGACGCATGTCAGGATGCGAGTAACCCATTGTATCTATTGCTTACATTTGACCTTTTACAGCAACAGCCGATCTCCCAAAGTCATCTAAAACTGTCATGACTGCAACAGGACGATGGATCGGCGCTATGGTGTGAGCTAGGACAGAATGTTGACCAGACAGTTGGATAACAACGAGTCTACGGAACAGTCAGCTGCTTCGATAGCAGCACAACTCCCCTTCGTCCTCGAGGTTGGCCGACGAATTACTGGTTCATTGCAACCCTACTCCTTCTAATGGCCCTGAGCTTTGGCGCAATTGGCTTTCCACTCTTTCATTGCTTCTCTCTGGGAGGGAAGAAAACAAAGTAATCGAAATACACACAGTGTGCGACTACAATCGCAACTCTTTTGTATTGATTATGTTCTCGGCTCTTGCAGTTGACAATGACATCTGCCCATATGGCGAAGCTGGTTCGGTTTGGCCTGCCAGTGGTGGGTCAAATTGAGCGCTCTTGATGATCAGAATAGGAAATGAGAGATATGGCCACCTCGTATAGTGATGACTCGCTCTTGTTTTTGGTTTATCATCCTCTGATTCCTTATTGAAACTGAACACACAACTTCCGTGATAGGGGATAGGTGACATGTCACCTTGTTATATCGTCCTCTGCATTCTTACCCTTGCCTTACCTCGTTCTCATTACCTCTGTTCTCAAACTCGAGACCGTGAACTCTCACCGTTGGCTCGCCCCCATTTCTTTCGCCTACCTCTCATTTTCACCATAAGTGAGCCACTCTGTGACGCTGACTCGCAACATCTTCTGCGATTCTCCCATCTAGTCTACTGCAAGTCATTCACAATGGTCTACTACACAAGACAGGGAAACCCTACGGCACTCGAGAGGAAGCGTCAATTCGAAGAAGAGCTGATCTACTACGACGCCGACTCGAACAGCATGACGACTTCTTCTCCTGCCGGTGAGCATCGAGGTACTAGTACCACACCATTCAGCCCGGGGGTACGGCCTCGAGTGAATCAGAATCAGAATCAGAATCAATACAAACGACAACGAAAACAGACCACCCGCACCTCGTCCTCACCCGCGTTCCCTTCCATTTCATCCCTGTCATCTTCATCTTCACCTTCACCTTCACTCCGAGCAGTACCACGGTCCAAGCCAGCACCGGCAACGGCAAGGGCAACTACTAGTCCTACTACAGTCAAAGTCAAGATCAAGACAGAAGGAGAAGCTAATGCACGCGCCGCAATACAAGAGCGACCCCTCGCAGAGCGAGTGCAGATCTACATCGGACCGCAAAACAAAGTGTTTACCGTTGGAATACGAGACTTGGACAAATCGCCTGTCCTGAAAGCACTAGTTCACCACGGTGTGGCCTCCGGTGCAGCTGGAAGTGAGGGACCATTCATCATGCACCCGGAACTAACGAAGATTGACGCGAACCATTTCCAACCTGTCTTTCAATTTCTCTTGATGGACGAATATGTCCCGACGATCATCAGTAATCCGAAGGGTGCCAATGTTTTTCCCAAACAACTTGATGGTCTGGTCACGGTGGGGGAGTATCAGGCCGAAGCGCTGCGGGGAGGTTACATCTATGTGATTGCCAAAGCATTGGGGATGAGGGGTCTTGAAGATCTGGTTTTGAGAAAGATCACGCAGGCACAGTACCTTGGGGGTGGTGGGGGATATGGTGTCAAATGTCTGTTGGATTTGGCTATGGTTGTGTTTTCGAGGCCGGAGGAAAATGAGTTGGCTAAGAGGGCAAAACACCAACTGAGAGAAGATGACGGTGCAGATGGCGGAGATGGTTTGGCTGGTGTGAATGGTAGGCATGGGATGGGACAGAACGATGGAGGAGAAGAAGAGGTTGAAGATCGTCTGGAACTTTGGCTTATTGAAAGCCTCAAGGACAAGTTGCAGCAGACGCTGATCAATCATGCGAAGCTGTTTTTCATGGTTGCTAACCATGGCGCCTGTGCCAGACGAGGCTTTGCGGCGAGGATCTTTAGGCGCAAGGTGGAGGATTGGGAGAAGTTGGGGGGAGATGTTGTGGCTATTGAGGATGATGATTGATGGAGGAGATCCGATCGATGCGAGACTCACGATTCGCCAGCCTTACCAGGATGGAAAAGGTCACGACTCCATCACTTGCAGTGTCAGAGAAGTTGAAGTGCTCAGGAACACTCACACAATAGCGGAGCTGACAAGGCTGGATGTTGGCCACTGGTGACTCAGTGGTGAGGAGCGGCGAGGGAGCGCAACCCTCGACCTTGGGGTCCATGAAATCTGCAACCGGTACTTTTTCAGGACAACTTACTATTGATCGCATGCCAGAGCGGTTGAAGGGCTCGGGAACCCTCACACGGTGAGTGGTATCAGAGCTGACGAGGATGGATACTGGCCACCGGCGACAGCGGTGAGGGAGCGCAAGCATCATGCTCCACTGTTGTCGACCTTGCGTCCATGAGATTTGAACCCGGGACTTTTCCAGGCGAACTTACTCGACATCACGAGTCAGGTCGCCCGATGAATCGATGACGCGCAGCAGCAGATCACAACAGTTCTAGGACTGGCGGATTTGAAAGTATGTAACAATCTCGGGAGATGTTGTTGTTCTCCATCTCGTGGCCTTTCGACCTCGGTTTATCAATTCCACATCCCATTCCCCTCGTTTTCTCCTTGTCTCCCCCGCCTCCGCGATCTCTCTCCACCGGACCGTTTGTTCTCCCGCGACCATTAACTGGACCAGAGCCGAACACGATGACACGGTAGATACCCTTGGAGTGACCCTAATGTTGACAATAGCGTCGATCGTGAAGCGCGCGGATTCCGGATAGGTAAGTGGTGTGGGAAATGTAACGAGTCAGAAAGGGTCGACATGGGCCGGATGGATAGCCAGTCACCGCTACTGTGAAAGTCCGAGACCCAAACCAGACACAGCAGCCGGGTGCCACTACTACTTCACTATGTCCGAGTCTTCCTATTCATGGGGAATGAGCCCCTCTTCTTGCGGGTGAACTGTTTATGTCCCCGGGTCTCTTCTGCCTGGCCAGTTGTTGGTCTCTTCCTACGCCAGTCTGTCTCTTCCTCTTGCAAAATCGTTTTTGACCGACAGATCTATCGCAATTATGGGTGATCCGACTCCAACTTTCGATATTCCCAAGGAGTGCTGGGGCGGTGTTGTGGTATGTTATCATCAGCGATCAAAGACAAAGCAGCATCTTTTCTGACCGTGTTGGATAGAAAGATGAAGGCCCCAACTTCTACGTCGAGGTTGAAAAGGTCCCCGTACCAGACATTGGTATATAACCCCTTGCTCTTTACGGAGTAACACGTACGACCATGAGGATCCAGCTAAACCAGGCTCCGACTGCAGGCCCCAATGATGTATTGATCAAACTCAACGCTACGGGCATCTGCCTCAGCGACATCCATTTCATGCTCAACGACTGGAATCTGCCCAAGATGTCCGAGACCGGCACCAAGTGTGCAGGCCACGAAGGCGCTGGTGTGATCGTCAAGGTCGGTGAGGGCGTCAAGACGCTCAAGGTAGGCCAGCGTGCCGGCTTCAAACCCATCCAGAACGTCTGCCATACCTGCGAGTACTGCAAGACGGGCCGGGAGACATATTGCCTCAAGGCCATATTTACCGGTGGCTTTTGTGACGGTTTGTCCAGCCTTCCGACTTTTGCGGCTTTGATTGACCCCACGCAGGCTCCTACAAACAATATGTCGTCTCTCCGGAGAATTATACCACTGTGAGTGCGCTTTGCTGCCCAAGACTGGGTGATAAGCTTACTGACGACGTGTTTAGTTGATTCCTGACGTATGTCAATCCACGACCATACTGGAAGACGTATTGACTTGATCTAGGGCGTTTCTGACTACGTGGCCGGTCCGGTCATGTGCTCGGCATCTACCATCTATGCATCCATCAAGGAGTCCGGCCTTCGCCCAGGTCAGTGGGCTGTGTTCCCGGGCGGCGGTGGCGGTGTCGGTATCCAAGGTGTGCAATTGGCATATGCAATGGGAATGCGGCCGATTGTGGTAGACACCGGGGACGAGAGGAGGAAACTCTCCTTGGCTATGGGCGCCGAGCACTTCGTCGACTTCAAGGAGGGCGATCCGGTCAAGCAAGTCTTGGAATTGACTGAAGGCGGCGCCCACGGCGTCTTTGTTACCGCGGTCCAGTCTTATCCCATTGCTCTGGGATATCTGGGTGCCCGTGCAGGGGCTCAGATCATGTGGTGAGTACACACAGTATGTGCGAGTGTTTTTGGTCAGGCTGACACGACAAACAATAGTATTGGTCTTCCTCCACACGGCAAATACCATATTGACGTGGATCCCACGCCTCTGATCTTCCGCAACCAGTCTATCAAGGGGACGTTGGTTGCAAGCCTAGCGGACATTGATGAGACTCTGGATTTTGCCAAACGAGGTGGGTGCTTCGGAACTGTCACTGACAACCCACAAGGAGCCATGTGCTGACAGGACACGATCCAGGCAAACTCCGCCTAGAGCCGACAGTCGTGGGATTGAGTAAGTTCAACGAAGTGGTCCAGAAGCTCAAGAATGGCCAGGTTGCAGGGTATGTCTCTCGATCACTACACATGAGCACGGAGCGGTTGCTAACACCTAAACCAGCCGGATGGTCGTCGACTTTAACCTGCCATAAGACGTGCGGATGAGAGTCAAGTGTGGACTCTGGTCGAGAGACGGTCGCTGTGTCTGCCGCAGTGGTGGGGATACGTTTGAGGATTTCGGTAGCAAAGTGTAGCATACTACGGAGAGGTCCATGATGGAGAATCGAGAATGAATGAAGGCGAGCATGATTCCATGGTGGTAGTAACGTCCCGAGGAGAGTCTCGATCAGTCCCAGCCTCACAATATCTGGACTCAGTATCCCAACGTTGTAGTGGCATTGGCATGCCTTGACAGTCTACTGCACATCGGCCATGAGACTGTTGAAGCCCGTCGAACATGCTTTTTATTACTCCGAGGACTGATACGGCCTCCAATCAAAACAGCGTCGTGGCAGAACTCGACATGGATGCCGCTGAAAATAGAGCGACGTCGAAGTTGCGCCAATCACATTCCTCGTTACGCGCCGACCGTGTTTGAGGCTCCATCGCCAACTCTTCTTCTCTCTCTGCCACGCCCTCTTCCACCTCAGCTCTACCTCTCGACTCTCAGTCTCTGTCCCCTACCCTTGTACTTCTTTTTCGCTAGCTCTGCTTCGGCATGGTGCCCTGCTTTCTGCCTTGGGCCGTGACCAAGGGGTGCGGTGCCATGATTGGCTTCTCCTCGGCCAATGTTGGTGCAGAGCGCTTTGAAGATGTGATAGATCTTGCAGACCTCCATATTTTTCTATCTTGGGGCCCCTAGACGCCTGCCGTGCCGTCTGTTCTCGCTACATACGTCGGTTGGCCCGCTTCAAGCCCGGGGAAGAGCGAGAGACGAAGGGAAGGACAACGCCTCGCTTTTTGGAATCGACATGTCGAGACCCTGCTCGCAGTCTCCTCTACATTCATTGATTTTATCGCCTCTGTCCCTTTCTCTCCGGTGTTCCTAACTTTCTCTTCTGTTTCCATTAGCTGGTCTATGGTTGTCATATTTGTTTGCTGCGTGTTTGTGGTATTCTCATCACCACCCTTTCCTTTGCCCGTCTCACGGTCTGGGTTCGGGTTCAGCTGGGCTGCTTCCTGAGCCTACGACTGTTGCAACACATCACACGTTCTAGCGGCGCTCGAGGCATTTCTTTGCCAACATGGAGTCCAACGTTCAGGCCTTCTCTCTTTTCCCAAACACAGTGCCCAAGATAGCAATTCCCAGTCCTCACAAGAAAGCCCCAAGTCTGCATCGGATCAGCACGATTCAACAGACTCCAGAAACCTCGCCGTCGACAAATGGGGAGACTGTCTTGTTCAAAATGGAAGAAGAACGTCCACCGGTTCCTCAGCTTCCCTCCTTTACGGGTACAGACCGAAGAGCTACGCCTTCTCCGGAAGATATAGGTCGAGCTGTGACAACGACGTCTCCCCTCGACAGCAGGACTCCCACGCAACCGCTGCCCCAGCCTGCTCAAGCCGCGAGTCCTGCTCCACGATTTCTTCCTTCAGCTGACGCTGCGAGATATTCGCCCTCCATTTATCAATCCCCTGATCTGGCTCATACATCACCCGAAGCTTCATTCTCCCTTGGGTCCACCTCCGCCAGCACTCTTGTGCCAGTGGCTCCGGCAGTGACGAGAGAAAAGACGGGTAACAACAAACCTCCCATAGACCCGTCGCCAATCGTGCCTATCCGCTCCATGTTCCCAACGTACGACCCTACCTTGCCCTTGCCTCGGCCACCATATGCTCCACAGAGACCACTGCCTGCAAGCTTTTCGGGCCGGCCGAGTCTGCTTCCTATCTCCAGAGACGACTATCGGAGTAGTCTATCCATACCTATTGCAATGAGCACACAGAGAACGGCACCAGCGAGCATCCTCAGTTTTCCCTCGGATGTCATGAGCGTGAATCTGGGACCGCATATTTCCACGCAGCGGGAGCTAGAGAAGCTATGGGAAGCATCTCATGGTGCCGAACCCAGCCAGGAAACCCGGAGTTTTGAGCTAGAGATGGCCCGGTATGTCTAACTCCATTACCGTTGCACGAAAATCGCTGACAATCTACTTCCAGGACTGAAGAGGCAACCTTCGTCTTTGGCTCTCATCCCTCGTTGCCGTTTTACACCCTGCAAACCTACGACACCAACGAGATTGCCATTTCCAAAACCAATCCTCGACAACGGTCTTCCAACCACGACGTAGTGCTCTGTCCACTGGAGCCAGTCTCGCGGAGACAGTCACCCAATGACGGACTTGTCGCTTTCATCTTCCCCAAGCTCGCGGCGCTGCTGGCCATCAATCAATCCGCCACACTCGCTCGTCAACACAATCTGGCTCCCACAGACCGAGACGACATCGAGGCGCAAGCTGTTCGCCGTGCTGCCCAGCAGGAGGCCTGTCATCTCCGTTACAATGCTCAGGAAGGTTTCTATGAGCTGGAGCACCCTGCCATCGGACGTGAGTCAGTAGGGGCCCATTTCGCCGTGAAATCGCCAACGCTGCCTCCCGTACCCGCCGTCCGCTCGCTCGCTGGAAAGCCTGTTCTGCATATCACCGTTTCCACAGACGGTCCGTTGCCCAGCATCAACGTGATTGACCCCAACTCCGCCCATCGTACAGGCCTGGCCACTCCAAGGACTTCAATAGGCGCCGGTCTTCGTCGTCTTTCCACGATTCCGCAGCCGGAGACAGCATCAGCATCCCCGTCCGACATCCCACCCCTGGCTACACTGGACTTGACGTCCCAAGTCCTCCGTCTCGACGCCAATGCCATTCTTGAACTCATGCCCTCACTCTTTAGCATCGACTGCATCGTCTCGGCCCTGCTGGCCGTTGCTATCTCCGACACCACCACAAACCCTGCAATCGGATCGATGGAAATCTGGAAACCACGGCCTGCGCCAGCGTCACGGCTTGGAACAACGAGCGGACAGTCTCTGCGCACCAAAACGCGTGCAGGCAGCCTGAAAAGTTACACAGGTAGCGTGTTCTACGCGACCATTGCGGAACGTGAGGAAGCAGAGGAAGAAGCGAGACTGATGCGCACAGCTCATGAGAAGGATATCTCCAGTAGACGGGGCAGATCGTCCAAAGACAAAGGGTCAAGGACGTGGTTTGGGTTCCGCGGTCTTACAAGCGCCGATGATGAGATTGATGAAGAGAAGACAGCAACAGGCAAGAGATTGAAGTCGAAATCGAAATCAAAGACAAAGAAGGTTGTCGTCACCGAGTTCGACCTGGAGAAACTGGGCCACTATCAGTCCGGAGACCGGCAGGGCGAGCAATTACCTGTGGTTACGCGCTCGGCTCTGAGTGTCCTTGTCGGCGGTCTCAAATTGTTGATCTGGATCCTGACGATGATCGCGCAGGTTCTTGCGTGGGTCTTGGTCAATGTTACACGCGCCGTCACGAGTGAGAAGTTCTAATCCCCTGATATTCCTACTGGCGGGGAGGAGAAGGAGACTACATTTCCGCTGAGGTCAAGTCGAGACTGTCCCTGATATGATACCATGGGATATTGATCTATGCACGAGGCGACCATTGCATTTTCTGGAGGGGGAAGGGAAAGCATCTAGGAGCGGAGCGGAGCAGAGCAGATACAACGATCCTGGATTTACCAATCTACAGTGATTTGTATACAGGTAGACTGGGTTGAATACTAGTAGCCAGCCAGAAGAGGCAGACGATGGGGATGAGTACCGTATAATGAATGCACAGGATTTGGTTTGCACTACCAGCCTCATAATGTCTTTGCCATACCTACTTTTCCCTACTCCAGAAAGAAGACAATCTGTCTTGCAATGCACTGTATCCAACACCCACAGACCAGCAAAAGTATCGACATCCGCGTGATGTGCTAGTATCGGCGGTCTGCGTATGCGATCGACAAGTGAATAAATTTTATGTGAATGCACACCTTAGACACAAGTCCCCTGAACACAACAGACTGGATATCACTCACTCACTGCCTCTCCCCTTTATCTTCACTTCACTCTCGCGTGACAATAGGCTTGGTTTTCATGGCGCTCTGCACTGCAATGCACTGCTTTCTATTGTCAGCCGCTTTTGGAAATGGCTTGCTATTGTTCTTGTCCGGACTAAAGTCGCAGTCACGGTCACAGCCAGCGCGGCTTCAACCAGAAACGAACTGAATGGGCTTTAAGTTGCTCGTCTTCCAGTTCAAGTTCGAGTGGTTGACGTGTCTACCTAGTACAGTAGTACTTACTGCCTGGCAAGTCAAGGTCAAGTCAACTCTTTGCTCCCAGTCAAGCCATCCGTTTCTAACCTCAAGAGGACTTGTCTCTGAGTATCTAACCTCTTGACCTACCTGGCGGCGTAGAGACAGAAGGGAAAGCAAAGGAGAGAAAGGATATCGAAGCGTGCTCACTCGTTTAACATCTAACGATTCACCAAACAACACCACATGATGGCCAGTTCAGCAGCCGATCACGCCCAAGAACACCACATGAACATGGACATGGACATGGACATGGACAATTCGGCAGCGGATCAAATTCAAGCCCAGGAGGCACCCATCGAGAGCTTTCATGAAGAAGAAGCAGCTGAGTTTGACTCGGACGGAGATGAAATCCACTACTCCGATTCCGACTCTGACGACCCTGAAGCGCACATTCCTCTCAACGAAGAGGAGACGATTGCTGAACACGAGTCGATTCTGAACAAGATCACACTCGACGCTGAAACAGTCATCGCCTCCCAGCCACGAGCGACTCAAATCGAATTGACTGTTCGCACCCGAGCCCTCTTCAAAGACTACAAGCATCACGGATCGATGGCGCGGCTCAAAGTCGGCTTAGACAAGTATTTCCGCGAGGGCAGAGTGGACAAAGAGTTACGTTTTCAATGGCCAGAGAAGGACAACAACAACAATCCCTACACCGAACCAGGTTCAGCCACAGGCACCAGCACCACCACCACGAACTACCTCACCGGCCCCTTCAACGGCAAAACCAGACCATTACACTTCGGCCAGTCCTTCCAAATCAATCACACCAGCTCCGACGACGACAACGGGTACTCGTCATACAGCCAGATTCCCTGTCCCGCCGACAAAATCGACAACCCCCTATTCCCCGATCTACAACCGCACACCCATCCTTTGAGGGTGATCGACCCCGAAATGATTCCCTACGTGACCACACTGCCCTGGAACCCCGTAACCACCACGATAGCCTGGGACCCGCGAGCTCTCCGATGGCCAATGGGCCTACTGGGCAAAATCAACAGCATTGTAAGTGTTGTGGACTTAGAATGCCGCGCCCGTCTGTTCCACCACGTCTGTCGATATGGACCATCCCCTGTCTTCCGTACAGGAATCACCGAACAGATCCGAACCCATTGGTCGACTATGTTTCAGTCGGCAACGCAGCATTATCTGGGAATGACGCCTCAGACGCGCTCTTTTTTGAGATCAGTCTATGAGACGCAGACACACCTCAATAGGGCGGAGAGGAGATTACTTGCGCTGGCGTGTCGTGTTGCGGAGGATTCGGTCGATCTCTTCTGGGAGGATCTGAATGAGAGCCGCAGAGGGTATGTGGCTATGAAGGTGTTTATTATGGCTAGAGAGTGTGAGAGGGCAGTCGAGGCGAGAGAGGCGGAGAAGGTGCGGAAGCATAGGAAGTTGTATCAGCTTCACTGATGGGGCAGCTGTGATGAAAGCAGCAAAGCAAAAGCAAAAGCAATTGCAGCAAAGGGCGTGCATCCTCAGCTGCTGAACAGAAATGGTGTACTGCTGCTGTCTCAGTTGTTGTACTGAGACCATATCGTCAGTGCAGGTGTGGTGTCGGTTGGCACTGGCAGTTCTCAATGTTCCTTCGTGCCAGTGAGCAGACATTATGATGCGAGCACAGCTAGAGAGCAATGAAATAGATTGTATCATACGTATCTTTGCGGGTTCAAGTTCTTTTGGGACATGCACCACAGAACAGAACAGAACATCAGCACACTGCATCCCTGGAATCAGATCCAATCTCCAATTCAAGCTCCCATAACCAGGCATGGGCATGAACCATGCCTATCTGTAGTAGGAAGTAAACCCTTGTTTTCTAGTGGAATCCTCTCCTGTGAAATATGCAACCATTTGAAGCTCCACCTGCCACAGAATGAAACGAAGTTGGCACCACGATGGATACCTTCGATTAAGTGTTCGTTTTTCTAGAATAAAAAAGAAAATGCATTTGTCTCCTTTCTCTTTCTCCCCCGACACCCTAAAACCTGGGTGGCAATCTTGTCACTTTACAACAAAGCAACAGCGCCAGCCACGCCCAGCAACGCCGCAACAAGACCATTTCCGGCCTTGAGACTGACCGAGACTGAGCCAGCGGCACCAGTGTACGCGGACGGGTGGGCTCCTGTGCCACTGCTCATGGTCGCAGTCACAGTGTGTGTGGTAGTGCAGGACGAGGTCATCGTGGTGACGGTGGCGTTGTTGCCAGCAGCAGGAATGGTCGACGTCGACATGGACATCCACGACGTGGTGCTCATGCTCGTGTTGGGGATGCTGGTCACCGAGGTCAATGTCACGGGGACAGTGGTGGTCGACATTGCGTCGTCGGCACCTGCAACACCGGTCCCGGCGGCGGGGGCTGCACCTCCTGTCCCTGCTGTGGTGCCTGCGTCTGGCGAGGCGGCTGGGCTAGCTGATCCTCCTGCTGGTGCTGCTCCTCCGAGGGATGATGCAAGTGATGGGCCGCAGATTGTTCGGCCGAATTCGATCGCGGCTATAAGATAGGATAAGTCGTCAGTCAGATTGGATGATCTTGGATTGTTTCAAGAAGGGAATGGAAGGAGACATAGCCTTTCGGGACTAGATGAGTCTGATAATTCTTACCTTGAGCATCGGCGGCCGAACAGGTCGTCAGAATCGTGTTGGTGATGGCGTTGATGAAGGCCGTCGAGGCACAGATGCATGCCGTGTCAGTCAAGGGACACCCGGCCGATCCTAAAGCTGCACTTGCGGCATCTTGCTGTAAAGGAAATGGTCCCAGTCAGCTCCTTTTTCACTGTCTCCTATCTCGGGACATGTAGGATTCCCTCGGTGACTACTTACAGCACAGGCTGGCAATCCAGCCAATGTCCCAGTGTTGATCTGCGGGCTGGCTAGTGCCAGCGTCGACAGCAGCAAAGGTAAGGTCAGGCCGGTTCGATGCATTTTGAATAGACGAAGAGAGTAACTGAGGCCTTCTCTTGGAATGAAATGTAATGTGTACAACACAATGAGGCAATCGAGGGAGCGCAAGGAGCCAAGAACTCAAATGCAAACTGCGAGTCGAAATTCGATCAAAGACGAAACGAGTGACTTGACTGAGCGATTGACAGTATGTTGACAAAGGAAAGATGCAAGACAAAGAAGACCGCGACAAATATACGACATCGAATACCCATGTAAACCTCGTTCTTAGCACACATTGCTGATTGCGGATGGCAGTCGAGCCAACAACACAACATCAAAGGATGGAATGCGGGTCTTTCAGGTTCGGAATGCCGCATCACAGCATTCGTCGTTGGGAGGGCCTTGGAATGTGCTTTGCTCTCTTGGACGTATGGGATGTAAATCAGATATACGGGCACAACGCCGCGTGCTCCTGGCTCCATTTCGAATGCCTTGGGGCCGCTGAGCGGCTACATAGAGCTCTGCACTATCAGCACCGTGTTCTTTCTTCTTGTAGAATGCGCGTCCGCCACAGCGTAGAGGGTTCCATTTCATTGTTCGACACTGGGTTCGCTAGCTGAGGGCCGTTCCGAGTCGTGCCTCAGTCGTCTTGTAGTGAACGAAATTTGATGAATTGGCCGCAGTAGCCTTTGCCAGCAATCAAGCGGCTCTATTATGAGCGGACAGGACAGTACTGGGACCTACCTAGTAAACACAACAGTGAGTAGTCTAGAGGCAACTGTCGCAAGGCTGTCATCCTACAATGGAGTGTAGTAGTTGTAAGAGATACCGCGTTCTGAGTCGGCCGAACCACGGTACCGCATTGAGTATAGCGTGGTCAGGACACCGGCAAAGCGTCGGCGACATCGGCCGAGATTTGATCTTGGCAGATAATCTAATCAATCAGTCTATCAGATTAGATACTCGAATCAATCAACCACCTCATCATCCCCCTCGATGACCCCAGGCTGCCGTTTCGTTTATTCAACGACCTAGTCCAGACCATGGACGAAGTCTTGCCTCCAGAATTCCTCGATGCTCTTCGTCTCTCCTTGAAGCCCTCGGCGGCCCTTGTCGCGACTCTCGAAGAACCTCCTCGCGCCCCCGAGAACGGCCATGTCCGTGAGCTCATCGAAGCGATCCTCTGGCATCGCAAGTTCGTCTTGACATATTATGTTGTTCTCGCGCTCCTTGTTGCCCTCACAGGTGCTCATGGACTTTACAATAAACGGGTACGGCGGGCTCGACAAGACAAGAAGAGATACAAGCCTATCCCGGACACGCCGTCCTCATCTTCCAGTACATTGAGCGGCACCATAACCCCTCCACAGAAACATGATGTTTCAGAGACAACGCCTCTCCTGGTCCAGCCAGAGGCAGAGGATTCCATCAAGAGGCGTTGGCGCCCTACTCTCTGGGGTGGGATACGATGTATGCTCATGCATCAGCCTCGCCCCGTACAATCTATGACTGCGCCACGAAACGTGTTACCAGATAACGGAACCACGCTCGTCGTTTTATTGTTTCTCCTCCTCAACCTATTTTACCTCCTTTACAGGGTGCCTCCCTCTGCCAATGGAGTGTTCATACTTGCAGACAGGGCTGGTCTGCTATTCGTGGTCAATCTGCCTGTGTTGTACCTGCTGGCAGCGAAAACCAATCAACCAATCAAGCTGGTCACAGGGTGGTCCTATGAAGGACTGAACCTGTTCCATCGGCGACTGGGAGAGTGGATGATAGTGTTTTCTGTCATCCACATGCTTGGGATGTTTGCCGTTTGGTACGCCATCCTGCGACCTCTCGGATACACGCTGTTGCGATACCTTACGGAGCGAGTCGTATTTCTGGGCATTGCCGCCATTCTTTCTTATTTCATCATATACGTGACCAGTGTCGGCTGGTTCCGATACTTATACTACGAGGCATTTTTGGGCCTGCACATACTCTTTCAAGTGGCGGCGTTAGTGTTTTTGTTCTTCCATTATCCCACGGCGAGTCCGTACGTGCTGGCCACGTTCATCATCTGGGCGGTCGATCGGATCTTGTGGCGCATCAGTCTATCCAGCAAAAGGGTCATTGCAACTCTTGAGGTAGCCCCTGATGAACAGACCATTCTGGTGCACTGCGAGATTGAATTACGCAAGAAGCTTTTTGGAATCAGATCGCATCTCCACCATGGCTGGCTTCCTGGACAGCATGTCTTCCTGACCATTCCGGCCTTGAGCTTCAAGAACCGCTTTCAGACACATCCTTTCACCATCGCATCGCCGGCTCCTCTAAGAGACTACGACACGACCGGTGTAAAAGTATGGCCGCTCCAACTGGTCATCCGGTCCATCAATGGCTTCTCGCGCGATCTGCTCGAATACGCCAAGCACCACCAACACTGCGAAGTGATTCTGGACGGTCCCCACGGCGGAGTTGAAGCACTCGAGGCCGCGCACCATGCTGACAGGGTCTGCTTTGTTGCTGGAGGGAGCGGCATTGCCGTCACCTATCCGTTGGCCTGGGACGTCCGCGTCAAGCAGGACATGCAACCCGATGCCTTGGTCAGCACGAGAACCGTGTACGATTTCGCTTCCGGGCTGAAGACCACTCAAGCCGTGACCGATTGTGGGCCGATGGCTCGATCATGCGCATATGCCCATTTTTGGGTGCGGCAGGATCCCCGCCATGCACATTGGATCTCTATGTTTCCTCGCGCCGCCTGTGTCCAGGGGGATAGAAATGATGACGTGGATATCATAATTACAGCAAACGACGACCTCGCCAAACCTGACGGCCACCAAGAAGTGGGGTCCATCGTAACACACGCGTTCGACACCAGAAGATCCGGGTCCGGATTCAGGTACGGGTCCGAGGGAGGACGGCCGGACTTGAGGACCGAGGTGTGGAACTGGGTGACTTCAACTTCCTCAACCGGCACGGTGCTGCAGGGGGACTACTGTGGGGCCTTGTCTTCGTCCACAACCCGACAGAGATCAACATCATGGGACGTCGACCGTCATTCTCGTCCGGGGCCAGAAAAAGAGAAATTGTGCATCGTTGTCTCCGGCCCCGATGGATTGGTCCGGGATGTCCGCAACGTCGCGGCCCGACTAGTCAAGGAAGGCTGGGATCTGGAAGTTTGGGTGGAAAAGTTCGGGTGGTAGATAAGGACAAGCCTGTCCTGTCTGTCCGCCTGTTAAGTTGAATATTTTATGGTCCACTGGCAGTCGGCAGATATCACATGCGAAATGAAACATGACAATATACCACGAAGGAAGGAGAACGCAATCAATATAGCAGAAGAGAAGAGTTGCCGAATGAACATGGCACGGCAGGGCACGGAGTAGAGGACATCTAGACATTTTCTTAGAGCGTATGCGCTTTAGACGATAATTGCATATCAAATTGTCAAAGTTTCTCTCCTGGCAACATTGCATTTCGTTCTGCTCCAGAACAACACCCAGAACCATCAGTAAGTGACTTCGACCTCGCTCCACGGCGGACGGAACATGTACCTCTTGCAATGTCCTAGTAGCGCCGAAAATGACAACTGCTGCCCACTGGCAAGGCGGCGCAGATGTCGATATTTCAATTCAGCTCGACAAAAGTCTCTTCTCTTCTCTTGCCCCAGCTTGCCGTCATGGTTGCAACGTAAACAGTCTCATCATGCGTAAGGTAGACGCCCGGACAGCAGTGTATGGTATTTCTCCCGGTTGCGGTTGAAGATCGGGAGTCCCTCCAAGGGGAACCCTCATTGTTTGGCAGTGGATTCGACAGCAGCCTTGTCCTCATCATCGGCTGTAGTACCCCGTTGCACATGGACGGCCGCCGACTTGTTCGGTTCGGGAGTAAGCTTGAGAAACTTGCAATCGGAAGTACCACTGGCGCTACCACTGCCGCTGCCGCTGCCACTGCTGGAGGTGACCGCGGGTGATTTTGTATCTGCGCTGGTCTTTGACGCTTGGCTGCCGCCGGCGCCTTCTCCGGACAGGGGTTGCTGGTTCATGCTGGCGGGATGGTATGGGGCGCGTTCTTCGGGAACGAGACGGAGGAATGGCATTTTTCGGAGGATCCGCTTTTGAGACGATCGGCCGCTTGCAAAGACTTGCTCGATGACCTCTGTTTTGTTTTATTGTGTTCGGTGTTGTTTGGTCTTCTCTTGTTAGTTTGCTTATCGAGTTGTGGTACTGTTTGTAAGTCAGAATGGTTGGCTGAGATGAGCTGTTGAATTGTGAGATGAGAGCGTGCGACCTGTTGTCCCAGAAGAGATGGCTAGTGGCGCAGCAGATGATGGTGAAAGGGTCTTGGGAACCTTGGAACTGCCTCGAAATGCGGTACAGGTACACATGACAAATTGCCTAGGTACTTCCTGGTACCTAGCTACGCGGCCAGTGAATCAGATCACTGAACGCGTAGGCAGTTGGCGCGATATTGTTGAAGTCAATGAATGGCGGAAGTGATTCTCTGGAACAACACCAAGATAATCCAGGTCCTTTTCACCAGCGCCACTTGGTAGGCTTAGAAGGACAAGGAGGGAGTAGCCACGCGATGGAAAAATCGTATGATATGGGTCAAGAGTCAACGGATATGCTAGTTAATTATGAGGGGAGAACATGGTGTTATATTGAGTGGTGAATAATTGTGTTTTTTCTTTGTTTTTTCTTCGTTCTCATCGGGTTAAAAAAGCGGTAGCAATACCACCGGCAAACATGCTGGCCACGGTGACGAAGCTGCTCACACTCATAGTCGATATGCCGCTGATGCCATGGCCGCTGGTACAGCCACCAGCCAGTCTGGCGCCGAATATCATGGCGAATCCGCCGACGATAGCTGCGGGAGTACTGACGGCAGGTCCGGACTCCGCAATGACTGGAATATATTGGGACATGACTTTGGCACCGGCAACCACGCCGCTGGCGAACAGAATATTTGACAATCCCGGACCAGATCTTCCCTCCACAAGACTCCAGAAGTACTCGCCAATATCCTCGTAGGCTTTGGAGACACCCACAGTTTTGCGCGTGAAGAGAACCGAGGTAGCTTGAGCGATACCGATCAGCAAGCCTCCAACAACCGGGCTCAGCCAATATGGTCGAGTGGGAGCGACATATGTGGCCACAGTGATCATTGCCAGACACAAAAGCTCGTAGATTGCGACAATGGTGCCTGTCGAAAGACCGGTTTGTTCTTGCAAGGTATGCTTAGGTGGGATCGATGAAGGAGTCGCTGTTGTGCGCTTGAGATTCTTTCCAATCTTCGCAAACACGATGCCTGCCAGAACAGCTCCGGCGGCCGCGTTCCAGGCAGACTTGAACCCCAGTGCTATCTGTACCAACACAGTGCCGGAACATGCGCCGGTCAAAGTCATTCCAATTCCTTGCAACAGTCCTCCGATCACATTGGCGTCGTATTTCATGAACCAGCCGTAGGAGGAGTCGGTGCGGTGGGGGAGTTTGGCATAGCCTGAGCGGTTCGCCCCGACCACGATGAGTGCGCTGCATGCGCTGGCGGCCAGAAACGACTTGAGCATGTGGAAGTTGCTCAAGCCCATCTGGCCTAGGATGACGGAGGGAGAATAGACGCCCGAGGTCGTCAGGGCAGAGCCGAAGATGACGCCTGAGGCTGCGCTGAGGAGAAGTGACGACGACATGATGGAAATCAGGCAATCGACCGTCGTGAGGTGTGGTGAGATCAGTGGAGGGTGAGGGTGTCGTTCTTCAGAACGCTCAAGAGAACAAGACTGTACTGTATATATAGTGAACGCCGTCCGGCTGGATAGGCAAGCGGAGATGTAGAGATGAGGTGGTCCCAGGGTCCCTGACGGTGGAGGCCAGATGCAGTGGTAGTAGCCAGGTACAAGCATTTTCCTTTGTGGCCGATGTGGGCATTTTTCCGACGTCGCCACCAGAAAGTCTCCGAGATCCGATATCGTGGCTCGCTCACGCATTTCACATCTGAACTCTGTATGTTGCCGTTCGAACAGACGTCCAGCAAGTAGCCACGGCGCTTTACAGACCACCGCCACCAGCACTGGCAGCCTGCTCGTGTGAGAGGCTTTTGTGACAGACTCGGAGTTCCATCACCCACGTCGCTCGTCCAGAGCCTAAACGGGCCGCAATGGAGTTGCATCACACGATATAATGGAGTGGACAAGTACCCTGGCAGGGTCATCTGTGAGCATGTTACACACATCTTTGTGCTCCACTGACCTGCAGGTTGCGATCGACGGAATGTTCAACAAGCGAAACTTGAAACTGATGAACTAGCTGCATCCCGTGACATGCCCAGGCATTCAAGTTGCACCTTTCTAGGTTTCGATGGCTCGAACTGGATGGTAAACACCTTGTTGTCGTCATCGATAGTATATTGAACCCGCCTCATCCTCTTCGAGTTTTCTTCATCTCCTTCAAGTACACCAATTCCGTGATGGCCGCCCGAACGAAACTCAATGTCCAGAACTTCCCTCGTCCGCCTTTGTTGCAACAGATACCGAGACACATAGTCATCAAATGGGGCGACCAGACGCTAGCTGACACGCGGTCATCATACTGGGTTCTCGAAACCACTCATCCTCCTAGTAAGTACCTCGGTGACATGAAATCCCCAGAAATCTACATATCCCCAGAAACGAACAAGGACCAAGAGTCACGGCTGCTAGCCGCCGCGGGGGGCCCAGAGATGGATTTGATCTTGAAAGACGGACCCTCAGCCACTTACCACCTACCAACATAATATCCTAGCATACTACCTCCCCCGAGACGCGATTAGCGACAGTTTCAAGCTCGTCCGCTCGCCGCCAGACAAGGCCTCGCTATGTGAATGGAAAGGCCGCGCCACATACTGGGACGTCGTCAACACATCGACAGGCGAAACCGTCCGAAACAAAGTCTGGAGCTACGAGGCGCCCACGCCTGCTTTCGCCGCGATCAAAGGATACCTGTCGTTCTATGCCAATGGTGTTCCTTGGGAATGCTTCGTCGATGACGAGAAGGTGACGCCACAGGAAGGTAGGTATACTAGTACTACCTTTCCATTCTGTTCCAGTCCCAACAGTTCTTTCGGCCTTGCTGGGCTGACCGACTGACTGTTTACTCTACAGGCGACTACTACGGGGGATGGGTGACGAGTGAGATTGAGGGTCCGATGAAAGGCGGGCCCGGAACCTGGGGGTGGTAGTGGTAGTACCCAAATAGGGCTGATAACCTAGGGTAACCACCGGGGCGGTCTTCCCCTCCCGCGTTTGATGCGTATGTCTCCCTTTTGATTGATGGCCGTTTCTATTTCTCCCGTGGTCATGTACGGCCCGGGGCGCATCTATCTTAGGAACTCCATCTCCGTCGCTGCATGGGATAGCGTTGATCTTAGATCCCCAGCCGGGGAAGTCTGTGTCCAATGACTGCAGCGTGGCAGAGCGAGACTCTCAAGGTAGTCGATTACAAATGATGACCTAAGTTAGACAACAGCCCTATCTCCAGCCTCTTGTGTTTCATAGGGCCATAAAACCTAGGTACAGTATCTTCGACCAGGTACATGTAATACTTTCCCAAGACAGTCAATGGACAGAGACTCCGAGTCGAATTCTACGGAGTCAAAGCCGGAGTTAAAGTCGAACTTCCCAGACCGGATCAACAACGGCGGACAGCCGATCGTGGGTTTGGTTTCTGATTGGTCCCAGCCCCAACTATCCTGCGACGCGCTCCGAGTCCTTGTTCTTCCTCGACTTCTCGCTTACTAGCCAGCGCCTGCTGCTACTTCCGGTCCTTTCGCGGTGGTTTGCTATACCATAGTGGTACTGGGCTTTTCGGGGCGTCCGAACCTGACGGCTGTAGGACAACTTCAGCCAGGATACAAGGATCCAGCGACGAACACGGCGCGGCGAGGCGTCATTGACCACTGCTACCGCTCCGTTTTGAACAATTGGGTCTCCTACCACGCGGCGGTCGATTGTTGCACCGAGTCTCTTATAGTAGCAGACCTCCACCTGTGAGATCCCTTAAATCTATAGCTTACCCTCTGTATAAAGGATCCGTGAGACCCAGAGCCGCCCTGGATTCAACTGCCCCAGGTGTCCGTCTACCACCTTGTGCACGAGGTGCAACGCCATGGGCGATATGTCTGGCCCTGGCAACACACTCATGCCTATGGAGGTGATTGACCTCTCAGAAGGCTGGTCCTTCAGACAGAAAGATGGAGTCGAAAAGAACGCCTGGCTGCCGGTCAAAAAGGTGCCTTCTACGGTCCACCAGGACCTGATTGATAACAAGCTGTTCGTGACATCATTCATCGAAGAACAATGATGAAGGCTGACCCGAGCTGAACTCGCCATCAGACTGGAAGATCCATTCATCGGGTTCAACGAGATCAAAGCAGAATGGGTAGGGTTAAAGTCTTGGATCTACCGGACACAGATTGCAACACCACCAGCACCAGACGGTTCAAAGGTCATACTGGCTTTCGATGGCCTGGACACTTTTGCACATGTCAAGTTGGACGGTAAGACGATCCTCGAGAGCGACAACATGTTCTTGTCCCACCGTGTCGACATTACAGATGCGATCCGATCAGGTCCGGATTCTGACCACGAGCTGGAAATCGAGTTTGAGCCCGCGTTCCTCAAAGCCCGTGAAATCAAGGACCAGCATCCCGAGCACAAATTTATTTGCTTCAATGGAGATCCAGCCCGGCTGGCCGCGAGAAAGGCCCAGTATCACTGGGGCTGGGACTGGGGCCCGATTCTGATGTGTGCGGGAATATGGCGACCCGTTCGTCTTGAGTTATATTCTCTGAGGACAGCAGACTTGCGTCTCGATATCAGCATTGCAGACGACCAGAAGACGGCCTCGATTCGGGCGGTTGCTGACGTGGAAGGAGTTGATGGCCATCATCGTCATCCAATTCAAGCTCGGTTTGAGCTCAAGTTGGCCGGGGAGAGAATCACAACTGCCGTGGTGGATGCGCACCACCCCAAGGGTCAAGTCTCTGCCCAACTGGAAATTTCCAATCCCCAACTCTGGATGCCAAACGGATATGGCAGGCAACCGCTTTACACAGTTACCCTGACCCTTGCCGTGGATGATGTCGAGCTCCACACTCTGTCTCGACGCATTGGCCTGCGGAAGATTGAGCTGGTCCAGGAACCGGATTCCCACGGCAAGTCCTTCTATTTTCGCATCAACAACGTGGATGTCTTCTGCGGCGGGTCATGCTGGATCCCTGCCGACAGTTTCGTGACCAACCTGACGCCGGAAAAATATCGGGCCTGGCTGGAATTGATGGTGCCTGCAAACCAGAAAATGATCCGGTAAGTGTACAAGTGAAACAATGCGCTGCCATCGGCCCCGGGGGCCTGAGCCCTCAGGCTGCCACTGCAGTGCAGTGGCCGAAACCGACAAACCGACACTAACTCAGGAGTGCAGAGTTTGGGGCGGAGGCATCTACGAGGATGACGCCTTCTACGACATCTGCGACGAACTGGGCATTCTGGTGTGGCAGGACTTCATGTTCGGTTGCGGCAATTACCCCTGCTTCCCAGCCATTCTCCGGTCGATTCAGGTGGAGGCCGTGGCTAATGTTCGGCGAATTCGCCATCATCCCTGTCTGGCCATTTTCGCTGGAAACAATGAGGACTACCAGGTCGCCGAATCGGCCAATTTGACCTACGACTACGACGACAAAAACGAGCAACACTGGCTCGAGTCTGACTTCCCGGCCAGATACATCTACGAATCCCTGCTACCCAGAGTTTGCGCCGCCGAAGCCCCCTGGATTGCATACCACCCAGGATCACCATGGGGCGACGGGCAGATCAGCTCAGACCCCACTGTGGGAGACCTGCATCAGTGGAATGTGTGGCATGGCACGCAGGAGAAGTACCAAATCTTCGATTCCCTGGGTGGGCGGTTTAACTCGGAATTTGGCATGGAGGCTTTCCCACACCTGGACACCATCAGGTCGTTTGTGGAGAAGGAAGAAGATCTCTTTCCCCAGAGTCATGTCCTCGACTTCCACAACAAAGCGGATGGTCATGAGAGACGGATCGCCACCTACCTGGTGGAGAACGTGAGAACAGCAACCAAACTCGAGGCCTACATCCACTTGACGCAACTCATCCAATGCGAGGCTCTGATGTTTGGCTACAGGGGCTGGCGGAAACAATGGGGCAACGAGCGGCAGTGTGGCGGAGCCTTGGTGTGGCAGCTGAATGACTGCTGGCCTGTCACTAGCTGGTCGATCGTCGACTACTATTTGCGGAGGAAACCTGCGTATTATGCCATGGCACGTGTGTTGGCGCCTGTTGCCGTTGGTGTGCGGCGAGCTCATCATGATTGGAGCGTGACGCACGCGCGCGAACCCCCAGCGCAGGAGTGGGAGCTGTGGGTGGTCAGTTCACTCCTGAAAGACGTTACCGTCGACGTTGAGGTTAAATTTGTCTCGGTCAAAACAGGACTGGAAATTAAGGATTCGATCAAGAAAAAGGGCATTCGGATCAAAGCGAACGGAACTACCGACATTCTCGAAGGCTGGGTGGACAACGTGAACGAGGAGGCCCATGTCCTGGCAGCACGTATGTGGATGGACGGAGAGCTGGTTGGTCGGGACACAGATTGGCCGCAACCTCTGAAATACCTCCCTTTCGGCGACCGTAAGGTCAAGGTGGATGTTATTGGGGACGAAATGCATGTGTCTGCAGAAAGGCCGGTAAAATGCCTGGTGTTTGAAGAACGTAAGGGATGCCACCTTAGCGACAGCGCGATTGATGTGGTGCCCAATGACAAGCAAGTCATCCGGGTTCGAGGACTCGAGTCCGGAGCGCCTCCATTGCGCTGGACATACCTGGGAGCTGGAGAGCACTCGTGAGAGCAAGCAAGCACAAAGAGCTGGCCATTCGCCCCGACCATTATTCTGTGAACATTCATCCTAGCTCCGAGGATCATCGTCAGCTTCCGGTCCGGAAATTGAGTGCTGCCATGCTTTGAAAAGCGAGACCGGCTGCGAATCGATGAGAAGAGGTTGACAGGGACGCATTGCGACGACTCAAACACAAGCAGCAGCGAGAGAACACTGCCGGAAGGCACTGAAGTGGTTTTCAGTCGGGAGATTCTCGGCTAGCGAAGGATGTTCGAACCATTCTCACCAGGTGGTACGAGGTTATGGCAGATACCTAGTATGCAGGAAGATTGAAATCAGAATATCTGCAAGTAGCTGTTATGCCTGGCAACAGTCGCATCGACAGCTCAGTCCTGAAGAGTTGTACCTAATTACGGTGTCTGAAGTAGTATGTGGGGTCTCATGCCCTGCCATCAGTTCTCCCCTGGGACATACTGTACTGCAACACCACGTGGGTCTGGCGGCCGGCAGATTGATCACCAGGTACGCTAATTGCAAGGACCGGCCCATCCTAGCTGCATCTTGAGTCTTGAGTAGTTGTAGGCTCGAACACCAAGGGCCGGGGAACTCCAGCATGATTTGTGGTTTGTTCAATTTTTCCCTGCCGGCTAAAATGACCATGTTCAAGGTTGCCTGATGGACGGAGCCAACCAATTGGTGGAGACAGCCTGAGAGAGCTTGAAATCAGAGGGGCCGGGGAATCGTCCCAGCTGGCGATTACGGTGTGGGAAACGAGCAACGGCTCGGACAGTAGTCGGAGAAGAAAAGACGGGGCGCTGAGCCCTACGACGAGTCTGCCTGACCATGGCCGAATGCAGGGGTTCTGCGAATACGTGGTACTAGTGTTGCGTAGAGTGATATGGGCGGTTGCGGTTCTTATGTTGGCCGACAGGAGACGTGGATTAGCCTGCTGTACTCGAAGGCAGGCGGCAGAGGACCGGTGGATGGGATAGATGCGTTGACCTGTTTAGATGCTAGTCAGCGATCTACAACAGTAGCAGCTGTAGGATCATTACAGCTGAGACAAGAAGATGAGGGAAGAAAGGCGGTAAAGGGAAGATACGAAGATGCGAAGATGCAGTGAAGTATCCCGCAGGCAGCCACCGCAACATAAGGTACACTGACATTTAGGTACTACTGTACGCCTGACCATGAGCAGCAGCGGTGCAGCCAAGGCAGTGCCTAACTGACCTGCATCTTCGGCGTGCTTCCAGAAGTCTTTAAGCTACACATTCAAGCATTTAGGCCACACACTCAGGCTTAGGCTGCACGGTGCCTGGGCCACAGAATTACACTGGATCAGTATTGTACGTGCTTTTCTCGATGAGGATATTCACTGACCACCATCAGTGACACCACCATCCACTCGCGTATTGATATGGATACCTATTGCCAACCTGAGGCACGTTAGACCGCCTGGCGCAGTGCAACGAGTGGATACTGAGCGTGGCCGGGTCCAGGTCGAGTCTGGCAGCGCAAGGATCGGGCAGAGCAGGGAATCTCGACGCAGAGGACAACCGACAAGGGCACCGACTACCTCGTTTGACTGCGATGGGCGTATTGATACCTGGTCAGGAATCACTCACTATCTTTGGGATCTACTGTACAGTATACCAGCATGCCAATCATGCTGCACACGCTCTGCCCGTTGACGGTTACCTTGCTGACCTTGGCTGTGTGCCCATCTCTTTCGAAACTAGCCCCCAGGCTTCACTTCGGCGTCATATCATCCCAGCCTGCTAGTTCAAAAGCACCGGCATCTCGAGGTATCTTCCTCCATTCACCTTGAGCCTCCTTCGAAACTCGAATCCACCCTTCGCACCGCCCTTTCGAACGTTCCTTTGGTTCATTTCCATCCCTCCATCTGTTCAAGCTACCCGTCCAGCCATGATCTGCTATCCCTCCCTCCACCTTCACGTCCCCTGGTCATGGGGGACAGGATTCCTTCCACGAACACACATGGTCCTCTCCCCACCTTTGATTGCCGGCCCCTTAGTCTCGTCATTTGCGCTGGGCACAGCCGTATTGCAGCAGGCTCTCGCAGAACACGCTCATGGACTGGCTAGGATGTCAAAACGACCCCTGTCCCTAGTCGACATGGGCGGATTTGCCCGGGTATGGTTCAACCCAACGACTGTCTCATACCTTTCCTTTGCATGGATGGCATAGAGGTATGCCTGGGTTATCATAAAGCAAATGATACAGTCGTGCCATATCACTTGCAGCCTAAAAGGTATTCAATGTGGACCATTGCGTGGACCCTCTTGTTGTTCGTTTTCCTGTCATTGCGATTTCTACCTTGAACTGCTGGCTATCGAGGATTGCAAGTTGCATGATTTAACACCAGCTTTGGCGGCCGAAGAACATACTATAAAACACCCTCGTTGCCATACTTGTGGTTATACGCATTTCAGCCTTTGGTACTGGTGGCTTCTTGATCTTCGCGGTTGTTTTTCTGCACGGAACTAGGCCCAACTTCCTGCTAGTCTATCACTCAGACCATTCATTTGTCGTGGGAACCTGGGTCAATATGTTCCACACGTTCGAAACAGCACAATATACCACTCCTGAGCAGGCTGATACCCAAGCCGGTGCGGGCGCCAAACGGAGGACTTCCACAGTGAGAGCATGTGAACCTTGCCGACGACGCAAGATCCGATGCAATGGTGAACATCCTTGTGAAACATGTCAGTGGTATCGAAAGGCGGCCTCGTGTCATTACACCGAGCCTAGACAACGGCAATTGCCTTCGAGAAGGTAAGCAGCTATATCCAGTGTCAACCTCTTTATTTTAACCATTCTCTAACTCCTCGACAGATCGGTCGAAAAGATCTCCCAAACGCTTCAGGAGTACCGGGGCATTCTACAGAGACTCTTCCCGAACACCCACCCAGATCAACTGAGACATCTCTCACGCGAAAAGCTCGTAGAGCTCATTTCCAACAGTGGCGATTTTCAACCTCCCTCTCCCAAAAGTCCGAGCCTGGACGAAAAAGCGCCGTCAGTCGACCCGGATGCAAGGCTCCTAGAACGGTTCCAGCCGATGCCCGAAGAGACCGACGATGCACTTGCTCAGATGCCTGCTTCGGTAAAGGGCGTTACGGACGCTGTGAAGATGTTGTCACTTCATGTCAAGCAGAGAACTTCATTTCTCGGCATCTCTTCTACTCTTGCCGCTCTACGAGTCATCACTTGGCTTGACCCAGAGTGTCTGTCCGAACGTCCTGAAGGTAGCACTGAGTCAAGGGCTCTCGACTCAACGCCGACCGGGGGCGCCGTGCAGACAGTGGATACAAGCCATCAGGACGAGGCAACACCTACAGCCTGGGACGAGCTTCCCTTGGTCGACGCATACTTCACCTATGTACAACCCTTCGCCCCCCTACTCGAGGAGCGAACGTTTAGAGACACATATACGGCTGGTCACAGGAATGATGCAGCATGGCTACTACTTTTGAACTCAGTCTTGGCCATGGGATGCATGGCAGCTGGGGTGTCACAAGATACTGCCCGGACATACTTCGCTCGTGCCCAGCAAAGTCTGACGCTGGACATGTTGGACACTCCCAACCTCGAAATAATCCAAGCACTAGCCATCATGGGTGGTCTTTACCTCAACTATGCAGAACGCAAAAATCAAGCCAATGCCTTGATGGGTGTGACTATGCGACTTGCCACGAGTCTGGGTTTGCATCGCGACTACAACGAAAGCATCTGTCCTGAGAAGGTCCAAAGTGCGGCGTCCACAATTGAGGTGAAGCGGAGAATCTGGTGGACTGTCTTTGTCTTGGACGCTTCGGGTGGTTATATGGTTGGCAGGCCCAGTCTGGGACGAATGAGCGCTGCAAACACGGCGAAATTCCCTCAAGAGTCGATTGGACAGTCATCCAGCCTCCTGACTTTGACTCAAGAAAGAATCCGGTTTGCAATGCTCAGTACTAGGGTGGAAGATGCGCTGGCGATTTCTCCTCTACTTGATGAGCATGAACGTCATGCATTCGACGCCCTGTTCCTGGAATGGTACAACCATTCGTCGGTGCAAAACAGCTCGGCCTGGCAAGATGGCAACGAAGCCCCGGGCGTGACGGTGTTGAAGAACGTGATGCGGTGGCGTTATCTTCACCTTCGCATCATCCTCCAACGTCCAGTGCTATTATGGTATGCGATCCGCAAGATGTCACCGGACAAATTATCTCAGGAGAAGAAAGCTGCTGTTGAGCTCTGTCGGGAACTCTGCGCCGACCTCATCCACGACATTGCCGCCACCTGGAAAGGTCAAGGACCAAACGCAATGGCCGCCTGGCTTGGTACCTGTCTGCTATATCAGACGGTCATGGTTCCACTCCTTTCGTTGTATTCAGACCCGACCGAAGTCTCTGTGGTCGAGAGCAGTCGGCAGCAGGTGACAAGTAGCCTACAGACCCTGCAGGACATGCAAGCATGGGTGCCCATTGCCAAACGGGCGCACGCCGTGGTATCGAGGCTCTACGAAAGCAGCAAGAGGCGCGTCCTCAAGGCCAAGCAACCTCGAGGAGTCTCATCATCGGTCAAAAAATCGGCCAAGTCGGTACCAAACATGACTTGCCCACCTCAACAACCGTCCTCGACAACAGCCGGCAGCGGCTATCGCCCGACATATATCGATGTCTCGTACGCGAACGCATACGGCGACCCGCGCCTGGTGCACACGACGGGCCAGGAGATGTTTATCGACAACATGTTTGACAGTATCAAATGGAGCAATAGCCGGGAC
Source organism: Exophiala dermatitidis NIH/UT8656 (assembly GCF_000230625.1). Classification (NCBI taxonomy): domain Eukaryota; kingdom Fungi; phylum Ascomycota; class Eurotiomycetes; order Chaetothyriales; family Herpotrichiellaceae; genus Exophiala; species Exophiala dermatitidis. The sequence goes on from NW_008751653.1 coordinate 1,120,859, forward strand.
AATCCTCTCGGCGTAACTGCACCGCAAACGATGCCTGGATGGGATTACGATACTGTACAGACCTGGGCCGGCATGCCACAGGCCGAAGACTACTTTGACGTCGGGTTTGGCGATCAAACTGCCGGCCATCTGGCCTTTGACATGGGCATGCAAACCCCCAGCTGTGGGAACCATAACCATCTGAACCCGCACTATGGGGTGATTGAACGACGGCATGGGTCGAGGTAGGGGAACTAGTACTAGTACTTTGTAAGAAATCAATCATATGTTGTTTGTCATTCTGAAGTATAGCTCCGCTGGAAATGAGTAGGTAGCCTTGCAACTGAAGTAATGGTGTGTTTTCTAAATCTTGAATATTTCTTGGTGGAGGGCTGACTTTGAACTTCCTTGGACCACAACTTGAAGAGCAAAACAGAATATCAGCAGGCCAGGCTTCCAGACACCAAAATATCAGTATCAACACTGCACCTGCGTAGGTACCTAGGTGACAAAACTTAGTATGTATATATATCTGGGTCAGTACCTGACTATAAGTCCAATATGGAATTACAGGGTACTTTACAGTATGTAGGTACGTACTGTATCAGGAGTGCTGCTGGCCTATTCCGGGGAAAAAAGAAACCGCCGGTTCTTCGGAATCTTATCGCCAGATAAATACTACGAAGATCAAGAGCAGTTCAAGTTTTGCAACCACCAAACCTCAGAGCCAAGGTGTATTCAAACCCTAGATGTACATAGCTTTGCGCCGGCGCCATTTCGCCAGCCCCTTCCTTATACAATGAGCTCGGCTCCGTTGCAGATAGATGACTTTGACAAGTCAGAAACACACAAATATTGCGCTCTCTTCCTCTAGAGGGCAACCTAACCCAACTCGACCTTTGGTGGGAATGGATGACAGACAAGAAGATAGGTGGATGCGGCTCGATTGACATTCATTCCTCTTCACACCCACCAAGAACAGTACCTGATCCTCGCTCCGCGAAATCACCCGCTCGAAATCCGCGCAACGTCGGGTCAAAGAAGATGGGATGCCAGTGTCCTATGCTGTCCAAGGTATCATCAGCACAAACAGACACAGCACAAACAAACACATGCCATTTCATTCCAAGCATGTCAAAACACCAAACTGTACATTCCTCAGATCGATGCTCCAACAAGCCAGCAATCTCAAAAGACATATGACTCTCGGTTCCAATTTTTCACGTTCTAGCATCTCTGGAGGTAATTGCTTGGAACAAGACCAATGCCTCCGAGCCTCGTGCCCCTGCCACTCTCTTTGACTTCTGCCTCCCACCATCCGTCATCTTGCATCCTCAACACGGCCAGAATGTCGCCTTTGTGGAAACTCAGTTCTTCGGGGATCGCCGCTGTGTAACTGTACATTGCGCGAGCTAGACACGAAATCAGTATCAACCATATATTGTGAGGACGGGTCTATCAAACTCACCATAATGCAAGACCTGCGGTTGTGCTTGTGCAGCAGGACGATAAGGCATGGCCGCCAGGCTCTTGCTTCGCTCTCTTTTGAGCGCCATGTCCGTGTTCCCTCTTGGTCTTGCGCCACCGCCGTAACCTTGCTGCTGCTGGTAAGGGTCACCTCCGAAACTGGAATTTGGTCTCGGCTGCTCCTGCCGGCTTCTGTCTCTGGAATTGTCGTATCTTGCAACATCCTGCGAACTGAGCTGCATTTCCATGCCATTGCCGTTTCTCGGGGGCTGGCTCTGCTGCCAATGTTGTTGTTGTCGTCCACCCCCATACGGATTGGGAGAAGCTGACCTTGGCAGGGATCCGGAACTTCCGCCTTGGTGCATCATGCCTGGGGCAGGGCTGCGTGATCGCATATGGCCGTTAGTGAACGGATTCTGGGGTTGTGGACTGGCGCCTCGTGGCATCATTCCCGGCGGAAGTGGGCTCCTTGATCGTTGTTGATATTGGCTTGGTGGCTGTGGACTAGCCGCCCTGGGTACCATACCAGGGGCCGGGCTTCTCGCTCGTTGCTGGGGCTGGTACTGGCCTTGAGGCTGTGGACTGGCCGCTCTGATCATTCCTGGTCCTGGACTTCGTCTCCCATCTCGGGTCCCGGGTCGGGACTGCTGACCAGTTCTGGGATTTGAAGCCACTGAGCCGGTTCCCCATGTTTCTGTCCGGTTCAGCATTTCTTTCTTGGTATGTGCTGGTTGCGGCACACCAAGAACACTTTGTGGCTTGCCACTTGTAGTGTCGTAAGCTGGAGGCGGTGTCCCTCGTTGTGCAGCCATTCGTGCTTGACTATCAGCGCTCATGAAATCAGGTCGAGCAGCGGGCTCTTGGTCAGGTGCTGGTGTAGCAACCCCGTGGAATCGATCAACTGGAACTCGCATACTGGACTGTTTGGCCATCCCCGTGACACCGTTGGAGCTTTGCTTGAGGTCTGCAAGGGCTCGGGCAATAGGGTCATGCTCCAGGTCACCATCCGTGGCAGATGGTGGAGGAAGATATTGATTGCGGCGATTAATAGCATTGGCCCTCGGTGTTGATTGCTGATTGTCAGGGCTGGCCACGTCAAAAACATTATTGCCGACATTCAGTTGGAAGCTTGCTCGAGGATCAGGGGCCTCTTCCCCTTCGGGGGCCAGGTTCACCGAAGAGCGGTTGAAGAAGCTAGGAGCCTGTCGAGTGGGCGACTTCGTTGGACTGGACTGCGTGCTGCCTGGCACTGTCGGATTGAGATTTATCCTGCCGGCTGTAGATGCGCCTGGATTCCAGGTATTCCGGTTGGGAGGGCTGCTGGTGGAAATAGGGTCGTGTTCCTTTCTGGACTTGCGGCGGAATGGGCTATTTGAGAAGAAGCCCGATCGTTTCTTCTGAACAGACTTCTCAGGTGAAGCCATGCCGGGCAGACCAACTCCATTGACGGGGGCCATCTTGGTTGGAGAGGCTGCACCAGACATGGGCTCCGCACTGGTAAAGGAGCTGGGAGCCGAGTATTCGCTTTGGCTGTCTCTGCTCTCGGGTCTCGTGTTGGAAGATAGAGCAGACCCCGCCACAGACGAGGCATCCGCTCGACAAAACATCGTCATTCCATCAGTGGGATATTGGTTGTGCGGGACTTGAGGCACGTCGCCATGTTGGCTGGGGGAGTAGTTTGGAGGCACATTGGGTCCAGACTGTTTAAAATTGAGCGGTCTTGGACGACCACTGTTGACATTTGATGGTGTGGGAACATCATCCTCATCTGGGCCCATTGGCTCTTCGGATTGACGTTGTGGAGTGCCATTCCGAGTACTCCTCGTTCCGGTGCCGGTGCTTGAGTGCGTGGGTGAAGAAGAGCGGAAGGCAGGATTGGTGGTGCGTGAAAACTGGGCAACCGAGTAGTTCTCGTCTTCCGAAACCTCTGATTGACTGTCCACATCCCCGCGACAGAAATTGATATATCGTGGCGGGTCTGGAATTTCCTGTCCTGTGCCACACGTCTTGATGAAAGAAGTGATATCCTTTTCGACCTCGCAGTTCTCGAGAGCCAACCTGATCTTCTCGCACGACGCATCGTCCGATACACAAACCGTCGAGGCGATGTTGGCAAAGGCCCAAAGCGAGGACTTGGTAAAGTCAATTCGTTCTTCCTCCAGGTCCTGGAATTTGTCACACGCGGCTTTCCATTCCTTGTTCCATCGCCCAGTGGTTTCTTCCAGCACCTTGACGGCCGCTTCGTATTCGTTGGAGTTTGCAGCCATGTTGATCTGCGTCTTTTCCAGTTTGGCCTTGTTTTTCCGCTCCTCTTGTCCCATAACCATGTGGCCTTGGGCTAGGTAACCCTTAATCCGCAGACAATCTTGTTCGTACTTGTCTCGAGCCTTGTTGACGTGTGCGGTCTGAGCTTGTTTCAGTTTGAGTAACTTCTCGATTCCCGTCTGGATAATCTTGCGACGTTCCTTCATGCCTCCGGCAAACGCAGCCAGAGGTTCTTCCAGCTCGGACTTCATCTGCTGCGCTATCAGAGCGTGTTGCTTTCCCATGGACTCAGTTTCTCCGCGGGCGATGTCCAGACTGGCACGTAGAGTTCCTTGTTCCACGCTTCCCAGCGGTTTCCGTGACAGATTCAGTAGCTTCTTCGCGTAGTCCTCTTCCAGAGCAGCCCGCGCATTATAAAAGGCCTTAAGTTCATCACATGTCGTCTTCGCGTTCTGCATTCGTGTGAGGAGGGGGTCGACTCCCGCATCGTCCCGGCCCCAGAAGTTATTCGAAACTGTATCGAGGTTAGAAAAGGGTTGTCTATCTCATCCTTGTGGCATTCAGGACACTCACAGCTGAGAGGCACCGATGGAGGCGCCCCAGCTTCGGAGGCGGCGCCTGGTGGCATACTGCCAATGTGATCGCTGGTAATTCGACTGCTGCTGTGCCGAGAATTGGAAGAAGGACTTGAATTGCAATAGTTGCCAGCAACTACTACCATGTCAGCGTCCGTCTGTGTGTCTGTGCGCGCCGACGACATTGTGATTCTCGGAACTTGGACGTGCCTCGTAGTGGGTGTCCTTGCTTCGGAGCGCCTGATGAAAGGTCCGCCGTTTGTTTGGGTGTATGTGTTGCCAGGACGACACACCCAAGTCCTGCGGCGGATTGTTCGGCGCGGTGACGCCGTGGCGCAGCATAAATACGGTGAAGCACTAAACATTGAAACGACTAGTTGGAAACCCTGGAGCCTTGCGACTCGGACAACAAGGCTGTTCCCCATCACACAATAATAATGCACTCGCTTGCTTGCTTCCTACATACTCATTCTGACGATGGTCTGACAGTGGTAGCCACCACGAACCTCTAGTGGGTGCCCGAAGTCTATGCCTGCCTCGCTGCGTACATCGAACTCTGCCATCGGTGGGACTAATTCTACTGGCAATACCTAGTAAGTCCATCCATTTCCCGTTTGCCATATCCTGCATGAATCGTCCCTCTGCATATGACTCGAGCTTCTCTTCGATGTTGTGACACTGAGCCCTTATCTTCCCGAGTGCCGTCAACACCTGCCAACTTGAGGCAACCAGAAGAAGGGCAGATATCGGGTTGTGTTGGCAAGAGAGAAAGCTTGAGGCTTCCATTCACACGGTTGCCATGTCGCTTGAATTTGTGGTGCTCAAGCCTCCATGCCTCTAGATAGGACGCTCCTTTCTTGCTGTATATGCTAAAGCGAGAGCACGGCGTGATTTCCTGGACGTAGTGAATGTTAAACCACTGCAACCTTGGTCAGGTACCCCTGGGTGTTGAACGATTCACCCCATCCGATCTCGGCAACAGCGCGGTCGCTGATGCCGCCATCGAGTCGGCTGTCGACTATGTCGGCTAATGCCACTGTCGGCCATTCCAAACACGCACAGGTGGTCCACTGCATCTCATACTAAACCCCTTGAGGGGTGTTAGCGGCTGCACGCAATGATCGACCTGCTCTCAGGGCCTTCGAAGGATATAAGGGAAGCGTGCTGACAGCGCCCCTCCATGTGGGATAATAGCTGTCTTCCTGTCGGTGCATCGTTCCCGACAGGAGATTCGCAGCACGAGTCTTCCCTGCCAGGGTTTTATAGAATGCTTTAGATGGTCCTCGGCAATCCCAATCCATTCCAGAGCCCACCTGCAGCGCAAAACGCCCATGGGAAATGTGTAATCCTGCACTCCTGATGGCCCTTCCAATGACCCAGGTATATGGAATTCCAGCTGAGAACATGATAGGGCCAACTGGGCTATATAACAGTCTTCACAGGGCCACTTCAGATGTCGCCAGCGTGGAAAATGTAGGTGTGGATGCGGGCAAATGCATCAATCAAACCATGCACAGCTTTTCATTCATTGTCAACGAATGAGTTCGCAAGTGGACCAAAAAAGGGCACTTCGAAATGGTCGAGATTGTCCACATCCCGGTAAGCATGCAGAGCCAGAAAGCCGATCAGAACCAAATCAATCGTAAACAACATCCATGACAGAACTTGGGACCAGGATAAGAGCAGGTGTAGGATGAATATGACCGAGAAGAGCATACTGGACTGCCAGGCGTGGAACCGCACGTAGTCACTCTTATGTTCGAATATGAGAAGGAAGACGCCCCCGGCTGGAGGGAGCAACAAATATGCCAGCATGGCTTCGTAGTCCATCCTCATAGGAAGACTGGTTTCGAAAGCCTCCAGACTTTGTCCCCTTTCTTGTGCGGATCCAACAAATCTTGTCGCAAAGTTACTGTTCCCAACAAGGTTTGGGGGAGGTAGGGGCCTGGCTTCGGAGGCAGCACGAGGCGTAGGAGATGGAACATGCCCTGGAGCTGGCGATCGGACGCGCGGCGTGTCAGATGACACTCGACCTTTGTTGTTTGGAGGCGGAGAAAGAGCACGCTCCCTGTTGTACTGGTGAGTACTATACTGAGGATTTGCATCAAGGGTACGGGCATGCAGTGCTTACAACTCGGGAGATTCGTCCTGATACGGCGCGAAATTCATCTCGGTACCGGTCCAGGTCCACGCGTAGTCCGCATCGGCGACTCAAGCAAGGCAATTGTTTGAATGCGCCGTTGCTGATCTGTAGTTTCGCCCAGGACCAGTACAGGCAACTTCTGGACGAGGATATAGGAGTTTGTTATGAACTGCGAACTGGCGTAGGCGCCGAAAGGTGTACAATGTAGTTGCAGGTTGAGATCTGGGGAAACGCGACTTTGAAGCCACAACTGCAACTCCGCAGCCACGTTTGGACGCGGCTTCGCTTGGCAAATGGTACTGCGCCTCGGACTTCAACTTCCACGCCATAGCGCACTCAGTCTGCAGTCCGACGACACCACCAGTTGGGATCTCTGTATTTATGCCGTAGGAGCAAGATGTCGGGTTGATGTTATCGCTTGCCTCCCATACTTGGCTCCCCCAGCTTCCAGCAGTACCATTGGACGGACCATGGTTCTTAACCCAGTTTTGATTTCTTTCTAGCCTCTGGCCCTGGAGCCTCTCCCAGCAACACCACCCCGCCCAATGCCAGATGATGATCTTCGTACAGAACCAGTACCCCTTCTCACGGAACTGGCGCTGCTGCTGGTGCCTGTTCCGCCCACTGGCACGTACCCTGAGGACGGTGCTCTGGTGCCCCTCCCAGTGCTGCCAATTCTGCTTCCACCCCTGGACGGTCCTTTTGCTTGTTTCGCCTGCAGTTCTGCTTTGCGCTTCTCTTCTGCTTCTGCCTGCCTGGCTGCTGCAAGCTTTTTCTCTTGCGCCTCGGCATCTCGCCTTTCCGCCGCCCGTTGTTGCTCGAGCATTTCCTCCTCAATGTCGGCAATATCTTGAGTAGCTCCTTGCCACGCTGGATCGAGAATAAGTCGTTGATTATGTTCGGTCTGGGATAGTATTCGCGTCCATGTATTCAAAAGCGTGGAGGCAGCATCGACGGTGTTATTGACAACCTGTGGGTTCTTAGCACTGCGAGCAACTCTGCATTGGTGTCTCACTTACCCTCATGTTATCTTTTGCCTTGGAAAGGCTTTGGATGACCCCTTCAATGGCCAGATTGACTTGACGCACGCTATCCAGTTCACGGCGCAGGTTTTCTTCGTGCTGTTTTACATCTTCATATGTAGGCTGCGTATTGCTGGCATTTTTCGTAGACGGTTTGGCAGCTCCAGGTCTGTCCGCAGGATGTTCGGTTGATGACTGCGAATGGACATCATCACCCAGACCGCTTAGTTGAGAGTCGTCCATATTCATCGTCCTCCCGCAGATAGAAGCACACAGTCTCGTCGCAGGTGCAATCCGTTCAACACCATCTGCCCGCCAAGTGCGAAACTTGAACAGCCTGAGGACCAATGCAAACCAATGCAAACCGGAAATGGAAGCGACAACAAAAACCACTTTACGCGTGGGGCAGAACTTGAAGCGGGCGCGTCTATTGCTGGGCCGTTGACGCTCGGCGCGCCTAAATTGCCGCTGCGGTGTAATTCGCTCCCAGCCACCGAGCAAGTGGTTCTGGAAATCCTGCCCAACCTCGTCGTCAACCTCAATTCCCCAATGCTGCCATCGCCCCTTGTTGCCGTCCTGTCTTCGATATCTCCATCGTGTTCATTGGCAATTCATGTCGAAGACTGTTCTGCGTAGCTTCTTGGATTGTTGTCGCGGTACTGGAGAAACCCTGAATAACAGTGCTTCTGCAGCACGATAGCACCGCGGAGGCCTCCGGCAGCATCACGCTGCCACTGCCTTGCTTCAGTTCCTAGGAATTCACACAACATGGCTACCACACCGCCTGCCCAGATCACTGCCTCTCCAGAAACTCCTCCAACACCTCTTCACGGCGCAGCCTATGATCGCGAGACCCATCGTTCGTTGCGACGCGCGACACGCACAAGCAATAGGATTGCATCAAGTCAATTACATTCAGAACCAGTGTCACAGCGAAGAAGTTCTCAACGTCCGTCTTCTGTTGCGACTCCGAAATCCCCAGTCGCGTCTTCTGCAGATACCTCATCTGGCCTTCACTCTCCGCAATTAACGCCTAAGAACAAAGGCCGGCGCCGAGTACAAGTCATTTCACCATCGTCTCCTGACCAGCATACATCGAAGCTCCAGCCAGACGCGCCATCAAGCTCCCACTTACAACCGTTCCCTTCGTCTTCGGCTGCGACATCTGAGACAATGCTTCCAACGCCAGTCAAAACACCCCAAAAGAAGATGCCGCCCAAGGTGAGGGGCGCGGCCAGGGCGCTCTTTCAAGACGCTACGCACAATGTCCCAGCGCCCCAAGAACTTGCGCCGAGTCCTAGAAGAAGCCGTAGAAACAAGCGCTACAACGGTTTCTCGCTCGAGAGCTTCAGTGTGGAAGATGGTGGCGGCCAAGGCCAGATCCAAATCTTCACAGATTCTCGCGACGCGCTCCCACAACTTGACACCAGCATCTCGAATCCTTTCATGACACGCGCCGTAAATGCAGAGGACTCATCTACTCGCAAAGTACCTGGTACTGTCAAGCGACGCAAAGTTTCTGGCCAGAATAGGATGGACCCGCAAGTGGAAGAGGCAATTCGCAAGGATGAAGGCATGGTCTATGTTTTGTAGGTATTTCTATCTAACACACCTTGGTTCTTTGCTAACGTTTCTCTCTAGTCGCGGCAAGAAGGTCTACAGACGCTTTGATGACGGCGGCGAGGAGGAAGAAGAGATTGACCCCGAGGAGTTGGGACTGCTGGAACATACTCCGAGTCGATCCAGTGTCAGACCGTTGAAGACGCTTACGCGACGTTCCATCAAGCCTACGCGTCTATTCCAAACCGAAAAACTGCAACGCGCAGCTGAAGCGGAAAAGGAAGAAGAAGCCCCGACTGATATCGAGGATGACGAAGATTCTGGCACCGTTAGACCAGACCAGTCCAATGTCAGCAAAAGTAACGACCCCGTTTCTGCTCCGAGTACTGTTCGGTCGCTACGCTCCTCAAAGAAGCCCAACACCATTGCTGCAGATGAGATCCCACAACGGGAAGTTACTGTCCATCAACAAGCCAAGAAGGCCAAGCAGGGCAGTCCGTTCGACACTTGGCCCAGGGTCAAGTCAGGCATGCGTTCTTCCGGGACCTCAGCGAAGTTTAGGAAGCGATCTGCAGACGAGTCTCTCGATGACAATACTGAGTCCAGAACCGTGGAGTCAAAGAGGTCAAGAACTTGAGTCAGTTCAAAGGGTCGCCGATCACTAGGTTCAAGGGAATGGTCATTGTTCTGGAGAGTGTCTGATTGTATAACGCCCAATTCTGGGCACATCAGCGTTGTCCATTCGGGTTGCGGTGTTTCTTCCGCGAGTAAAGAGTATTTACTTGCGCTTCGAGCGGGTGGATGGCGCATGGTTTCTCGGGAAATAACAGGCTTTGGACAGTATCGATATTAAACGCGCCGACTCAACCTAGGATTGATGAGGAATTGCTGGCAGGCTAGCCGTTCTATTGATTGTATAACCATACTCAGTACGAAGTCAGTATTCTAATCTGTGTTTTCACTCGAGGAAATCGACATGCTTCAGCTTCGACGCTATAGGTTTACGTTCATTATGGCCATAGTACTGTATGCCCATGGTAGGCTTGTGACGACCCCAGCGATGTACTGTACGTTCGACCTAATGTTGAGGTGTACTAGTAGCAAACATATCTCAATCGACGCAGTCGTCTTCCAGTGCAGTCTCCTACTAGTGGTTCTTCACCAGTTAGTGAATTAGGTATAGCAGACTGCCTGCAAACAGGCGTATTAACCGTGCGACTAGCAGCACTAGCCTCACTAATGAGGGTAAGGTGCTCGTGGTTGCTGCGGCACGTGATCGCGCCAAGCCTGCTCCCGTCAAATCGCCCTACCCTCAACTTCAAGTTTGTCCAGACGAGACGTGGGAGGTTGACTCGGTCACTTCACGTTCTCTTTTGTGTATACCTTTCATCCTAATCAGCCCTTTCCCGGCTCTCTTACGCGTCGCCTCACCTGCTGCGCCTAGACCTTCATCAAACGTGAAACTTCGGCCCCGCGGGTTGACTCGACTTCCACCATCAACAACTCCTGCCTTCCCCAGAGTTATGATCGCTTCCCATGAGCTTCGATAACCCCTCCTCCTTCGCGCAGTGGCAGTCCTCTATTGCTTCGTCTTCGGATAAACAAACTCAGCCCAGACAGCCTAAGCCAGCCCAGTCGCCTTGGGGACAGATTCCATCCAACGCCAGCAGCAGGCGTGGTCTCACCCCCCTTGCGACCTCGAATTTGACGTCGAATACATCTGCAGGAACGCGCAGAGAACAAAAACTCGGAGATTCCGATCTCTACACATCTTCGGTCTCTCCATCTCTTGGCAATTTTCCTCCCCTGCTCGCCAGCTCGCAATCTCGCTTTGGTTCACGGCGAGGTACACCACCTGGATCGTCGCATTCAAACTCCCCTGTTCCCGCACTTCAAGCTGGCGCTCCTCAATCGCAAGGGTTTCAACATCGGTCCGTCACATCCCCCAGATCAAGAACACTCACTCCCTCGCAGCCGTCAGCCTCAGGTGCTGCTGGTACATTCTCCTCGCAGCCAGGCCCGGGGGCCGGTGGTGGAGGAGCCTACAGCAGGAGTGGTGCATATTCTCCTTCTTTGACAGGACCCGGTATCAGCTCCCCATCGAGCCTGAACTTCGAGCGATCTCCTAGTATATCCTCCAACCTTAGTGCGGCGCCGACCGGCCCCTCCTCGCTCTCGAAGATTTCTGCGACTCAGATACTCCTTCTCCTCGATACTATCAACGAAAGAGAGGGCAAAGCGAAGTGGGATAGCAAAGCAGAGAAGATCAGAAATCTTCTCGATTCGAACGGCATGGAGGTCTTTGCTCAGTTTTTCAGACGCACAGTCATACTGAACGCTGCTGCTATCTTCTCTGGCGCGAAAGACTTCGATCAGGGAAGCTACAAGCTGCTGCGGCAGGAGTTGGATAAAGTGCTTTGGGACCCAGAACAGGCGTACAAGATTGCAGAGGCTATTGACACGTCGAAGGAAGACTTTTTCCGTGACTTCGACCTGGTGACTTTCTTGCAGCACTTTTTCGTCGACACATTGCCCCAGGTCATTATCGCCATTGCGTTCACAAAATGTGCCCGTGTCGACCTCAGAACTAAGGCCGAGAACTTCCTGGCAGGATTTGGTCAAACTTCTCTGCGTACTCTTGCAGACAGCCGTGGCAATCCGCAGGCATATTCCGCCGAAAATGTCTGCGCGGTCATCGAATACTATGCTTTGGCTGCCGAGACAACATCACAGCAACAAAAGATCGACCTTTGGACGGCGCTATCCACGCGATATGCGTCTGTAAAGCCTGAACAGTTCTCAGCTGTGTTGACATCCTCCCAACTCCTGCGGATCACGAGCGAAGCACGTCAGATAGCACGTGGGCTCCAACGTCATGGGCCTAGAGCTACCGCATCAAAGCAGGCCGCACAGGATTTCTTAGGCTCTTTCGATCCGGCAACGATCACCGAGCTGGAAATAGCGAATGCTTTGTTATTCCTCCTGTTTTCCTACAACCAGCAGTATGATCTGGCAAGCTTCGTTGCTGCAGCGCAGACAAAGCAGCTGGACTGGAATGTGATGATCATGGGATTCGACATTGCCGACTTGCGGCTACGGCGGAACATGTTCCCGAGACTTTTCAATGCGCTCCTGCCAGTTGCTTTGGAGCAGCCACAATTCGACATCCAGAAGCTGTGGGGTGGCCACTGGAATAACCCAGACACACAGATATCATTTCTTGGTGGCTTCCTATCCAGTTCCCCGAAAGAGGTGCAGGTTTCCAGAATCCCCGGCTTCAAGCCCAGTTTGTCATTGGATGAATTTCCCAAACTTTCCGCCGACATGAGGAGGCAACTCGAGGTCGAACTTGAAGGCCCTTACGGGTCCGCCGAGGCCTGCGACACGATTTTTCGGGTTGTGTTAGCACCGGGCCCGACGCCTGACGGCGAAGATCGTCTCGATATCTTGCACGATGTTTACCAGAACCATGCCGCCATCTTCCTATTGTTCCTCTCTCGCATCAACGCCAAGCCCTGGTGCGCAGACCAAGAGAAGTTTATCGCCGAATGCTTCAGCCTGTTTCTCGAGAAGCAACGATCAGACTATCGTATGGTCCTGGAAACGCTCGCAGCCCACAATCACCAGTTTCTGTTCGACCTCTGCCATCTGGTTTTCCAGCTTGACCCACGGCAAACAGAAGTGGTGTATGAGCGTGCCGAGGAATTTGGCTGGACTGATGACTTCCTCAAACACTGGTCCAACCCGCTCGCTCTTGACATCGCCTGCATTCGGCACAAGGTTCAACCAGGATTCGACTTGGACAAATACATCTCTGAAGCAGGAGACGGACAGTCAAACCTGGGCATGATTCTCTGCAAATATTTGCGCATCAAGGCCGATGACGAATTCCGTGTCCAGCGCGGAGAATCAGCCCCACAGTCCGTACCGCTTAGTCTGCGGACTGTACATACACTTCTTGAGAAACTCGAAGACCACCTCGACAACCGTGAGCTTGTCGAGGCTGCACAAACTACTTGCTTACAAACGTACCCACGATTGATGAATTACGGTGCCGGATTCGACGATATTCTGGAAAAGAGCAGTGAGGAAAAAGGGAACAAGCTTCCCGAAGCCATCGACAAGCAGATGTCCGAATTGTTTGGACGGATGTACCGGTCGGAACTTTCGATTCGCGATATGATCAATGAAATGCGGAAGTATAAGACCTCACGCGACCCGGACCAACAGGATCTCTTTTGCTGCATTGTCCATGGCCTTTTTGACGAATATGTGTGTTACAACGAATATCCAGAGGATGCCTTGGAGAAGACAGCTCTTCTTTTTGGCAGTGTCATCAAGTACAAGCTATTGCCCTCTATTCCACGCGACTTCGGCCTGGCCCTCATACTCCGTGCCGTTCGTGAGAATGAACCAGATAGCCTCATGCATCGCTTCGGCGTTGAGGCATTGCTTCAGATTAGCGATCAACTAGCCGAATGGCCCGGATTGTGCAGCTTGTTGTTGCAAGAGCCTTCTCTTCAGCACCCAGAGATTTTACAGCGCGCGGAGGAAGGGCTCCGTGCTCAGCAAGCTGCCGGTAATGGCCTCGGCACCAATGGCATCGGGACGTCCCACGGAGTAAACGTTGAGGAGCACGCAAAGGTTGATGCAGGTCGTGGATTTAGGGCTTTACATGCCGACCCGCCTCCTGCCGGTGCCCACTTCAGAGATCCTGATCAGAAGGTGCAAGAGAAAATCCTGTTTGTCATCAACAACCTCTCAAAGGACAACATGTCCAGCAAACTGGCCGATCTGAAAGAGTCTCTCAGTCCGGAGCATTATCAGTGGTTCGCTTCATACCTGGTAGAACAACGGGCAAGACTGGAGCCAAACAACCAGGAAATGTACTTTCAGCTCATCAGCACGCTGAATGACAATCTTCTCATGTCAGAGATTATCCGAGAGACGTACGTCAGTATTGTCAAGATGATGAGTGCTGATTCGACCGTCAAATCTGCCACCGAGAGAAGCCATCTCAAGAACCTTGGTGGTTGGCTTGGATCCCTGACGCTGGCGCAAGACAAGCCAATCAGACACAGGAACATCTACTTCGTGGATTTGCTCGTGGAGGGTTACGAAACTCAGAGACTGATAATCGTCATTCCTTTCACCTGCAAGGTCCTCGCCCAAGGCGCGAATTCCATGGTGTTCAAACCTCCGAACCCCTGGTTGATGGAGATCATCCATGTTTTGGTGGAGCTGTACCATTTCGCCGAGCTTAAGCTCAACCTGAAATTCGAGATTGAAGTCCTTTGTAAGGACCTCAAACTCGACTTCAAAAAGCTCGAGCCTGCAACTCTCATTCGCGATCGGCCCCAAACGGACGACGAATTGACAAATGTCTCAGCACTCCCAGATGGGCTGGAGAATTTCGACGACTTGTCTCTCAATGGTGCAATAACCCGAGGGGTTCGCGAGCGTCTTACAGCTCCAGAAATCATGGCAACGTTGCCCAACCTGGAAGAGGTGCTCAAATATCCTCCTGCATCAGGCTCGCCAGCCGAACAAGCCATGGTTAAGAACATCATCTATTGCGCGTTTGATCAGGCTATTCAAGAAATCATTGCCCCAGTCGTGGAACGTTCCATCACCATTGCCTCCATCTCGACCAAAGAGCTTGTAGCGAAAGACTATGCGCTTGAGCCTGACCCAGAGAAATATCGTAACGCCGCTATTCAGATGGTCAAGTCTCTGGCCGGCAGTCTTGCTCTCGTGACATGCAAAGAACCACTTCGACTGAGCATTTCGAATTACATACGTCGGCCTGTGCAGGATGACCTCCCAGAGCATCTGCTTCCAGAAGGCGCCATCTTGATGTGTGTTAATGACAACTTGGATGTTGCATGCTCATTCGTGGAGCAAGCTGCTGAACAACACGCCATTCCTGAGATCGAGCGCGCTATTGAGGCCGAACTGGAAGAGCGGCGTCGGTTCAAAGCAGAAGGAGGGAATAGAGAGTTCATACCCACAGGTATCAACCGCTGGTCTGCGTGGATTCCAGAGCCCTACAAACAGACCGTTGGTGGCCTTAACGAAGCGCAGCGCGCTGTTTACGAGGATTTTGACCGCCGAGTCCACGGAATGAGTGCAAACATGAGTGCATTGAGTGCAAACCAAGCGCCTACCCCAGTCACCGATGCTTCTGGACGCCAAATTCCGGACATCCTCCAAGAGCCTCTTACCATGCCTAATCTATCAACTCCCGCTGACCAACCTTCACTGCCGCATCAGAGCCCTTTGATTCAGCAGGAAAACCGCATGCTCGCAGCGATGCAGCAACCCCGTGTCAATGGATTTGCCGACGCCCTCCCACCGCACGAGCGGATTTCCATTCTCATCGAGGATATCCAAAAGGCGGCCAGATCATCGCAGGCTACTCGTCTCAAGGAGTTGGAGAAGAACAGTTCCATTTTCCAGGATTTTCGACAAATCCTCATTGTCCTCACCTCTTCAACCCGTCCTGCGGCTGACCTTTTGGCCAGGCAGATCGCCGAGAAGATCTGCAGCATCTTTGTGTCGAAACCACCCCAAGGCTCGCTTGAAGCTGAAGTGCTAGCGTTTCTGCTTTCAAAACTCTGCCAATTGTCGGAGCTTATTGTGCGCGACGTATTGCGGTGGATGAGTGCCAACGAGGATCTTTTGCTGGCCAACTCTAATGTGGTGGTTGCCCTTGTCACTGTCGGCTTAATGGAATTTGCCAGGGTTGACGTGGCCATTGCGTCCATGTTGATGAGCAGGAACACGCACGGACTACAAGTGCTTTCAGACATGTTGGACCAGACACTGTTCACCAGCGAGCCAACCGCCCTTCGAGCTGATTTCGCGAATAGTCTGATTGCTATGTCCACGTGGATGAAAGAGCAAGAAGACCTTCCCATTGCAAACGAAATCAGCCAGAAACTGAGTGCTCACGGCATCCCGCAACTAGTCAGCGTGGAGCTAAACGACAAGGCCAAGGCCAAGCAGGAACAGTTGCGCTACATCTTCGACGAATGGGTGACCATTTTCGAGAACATTGGCGTAAATGAAGGCACATGTGCTGCATTCCTTACGGAATTGCACAAGGATCAAATTGTCAGCAACACTGAAGACCTGACTGAATTCCTGCGTCTGTGCGTCGACGCTTGCATTGAGTGCTATGACCGCGAGGCGCAGAGTGTTCGTGGTAGCGTTGATGTTGCCTTTTCTCATGCAGACGCTCTCGCCCGTTTGGTGATCATGATGGTCAAATATCACGGAGATACCAACGGTGCTGTGCAGTTCAGCAAGGGCCCTTATATGGAGACTCTCCTTACGATTCTCGTGCTGATCTTGAACCATCACCAAAATATGCGTGGGGTTGGTTTCCATCAACGACTCTTCAACCGTCTTTTCGCAAATATGCTGTACGAATATTCGGCAGCTCGGCTGGATGAGACTCCTGAGCACGCGGACTTGATGCTTGCCTTCGCCCACTGCTTCAAATCTCTGCAACCTTCATGGTTTCCAAGCTTTACCTACGGGTGGTACAGTCTCATCGTGCACCGTGTTTTCGTCTCCGGCATGCTGAGACCAAACAATCATGCCGGATGGGACGCTTATCGGGAGCTCATTGGTCTGATGCTGCTTTACATTTCAGAGTTGTCCAAGACTCCTGGCCTCGACCTCTTGAACCTTGACCTGTACAAGGGCACACTGAGGAACATCTTGGTCTTGTTGCACGACTATCCTGAGTTCCTCTGCGAAAACCATACATACTTCTGCTCCCGAATCTCATATGAGATTCCTCAACTCAGAAATTTGATCCTCACTGCTAAACCATCAGCCTATCACGATCTGCCCGATCCAATGACACCCGGATTGAAGATTGAACGTCTAGATGAGATGAAGAGGCATCCGATACTGGCACACGATTATGATGCACCCCTTCAACGTGAGCAGCTCAAAGATATCATTACTGAGGTTCTTCGCAAGACTGTCGACGTTGAGGTGGGGTTGAAGAAAATCACAACCGTCCTCCAGGGCGAAGAGCTTCCATCCTCAGCGCTGGCCCCCGCCAAGAGTGTGGAAATCATCAACGCATTGGTGCCGTATGTGGGACAGGATGCACTGAGCGGCTCGCCTGGGAGGTTTGAGCCCAACTCCATGCCGGTCGTGTTCCTGTCGAGGCTCCTTGGTGCCTTCTCGTTTGAGAATCGGTACAAGCTTCTCAATGCCATTGCCGATCAGATTCGCTACCCGAATTCCCACACTGACTTCTTCTGCAAGCTGATGCTTCATTTATGGGGCACTGGAAACGTGGATGAGCAGCAGCGCGACTTTCGTGAACAAATCTGTCGCGTGGTGTACGAAAGACTCTCTGTCGCTCGGCCTCACGTTTGGGGAATGACCATCCTCTTCATTGAACTGCAGCAGAACGCGACCTACGGATTCTGGGATGCTGTGGCTCAGGATGCAAACGTCCAGCAACGTCTTCAACAAGCCATGAGAACTACTCATTAGTCATGGCACCTGCAGTCTCTTGCCACAAAATGGGTGGCTTGAACCAGCCTACGGGAATCTGGTTCTTACATTGTGTTCAGTACGGTGGAGGCGGGGACTGGATGTTTCCGCCATGCATTGGTTTCACCTAATCCTTTCTTGTACACAAGTTCTTGCAGTTCTGTACGCCGGTGGCTGGGTTCGTCGGATCTGTCTCTCGCTCTAGCGTGCACATTGAGGAAGCGATGATTGCGGGAGAGACAGGGAATGCACTGGAGGAGTCTGAACGGCCTCTGGAGGTGAGCAGGGCGGCAGGACTCGGTTACGGACATATTCATTGCATGAGGGACGATTGGAGTTTTAGGATGATAGCACGTTACGGGGAGAAAAGTGAGACATATTGTTAATGCTGGACCTGGTTAGAAAGCCAGGGTTTTGTCTGTAACGGCTGAACAGCGCATTGCTGGGTTGTTAATCCCAATCTGAACATTGTAATATTCTCACCGCAAGGGAGGCCGAGATCGAGGTCTGGTCCCTACTAGTACTTTGCTCACCAGTAGTGATAGTAGTACCTGGTAGTAGGTACAGCACTCATCAGCACTGTAGTATGTACAATACCTATGTTTGTATGCGCAACTCGTAGCTGAATGTGGGCACGGAAATGCGTACTACAACGGTGGAGAGCTAGCATGTGGCTGGTGATGAGAACTCCTACAGCTTGCAGCCAATGTGGTGAGTTGCGTGTCAACAAACAGGGCTGCCCTGCGTAGATTTAAATTGCAGCTGCGCCCTCAGCCCTGGTTGCGGGTGCCAAAGCTGTCCCCATGGTTGCCCTTTCCTCTGGTCGGACCAGGAATCGTCCACTCAGAACTCCACGGAAAGAAGGGCATGCGCCACCACTTTAATCCGGCAGCCGCTGTGACATCACTCGACGTCTCCATCATCGACGGCGATCGTGCACATGATTGGTGCGTGCGGCAACTGACATCACTGCGCACACCTCGTCCAGCTGAACGCGAATTTGAGCTGGACTGCCACTGCCAGCGCCAGTCAAACTTGAAGCCCGTACAATTAATGTTGTAGTAGTAGTGCCTGTGTAACAGTGCCCAGTGTCCCCTGCCCTCGCTTTGGTGGAGCGCATCTGAAGCCATCTCTCGCCTATCCTCGACAGTCTGTCCTCGTCCGATTTCAAATGCCAATGCGAGATCCCGCGGCAGCCCAACCCCTGTCAGTGCAGCTGGTCTGGGCATCGCAAACATTCATGTTACTCCATACTACTACGACAACTGGGTCCCTGTACGTACAATACTAGTCAAAGTGGTGACACGTCCACTAGCAGTTGGGGCCGCAACCTGGATCTGCCTTTAGTGTCCAAGTTTTGGCGCAGTCTGGCCGCGACTCGGACGGACAAACATCGTCATACCCACACCACGGCACCCTCCAAGTCCACCACATTCAGAGACACACACATCTTCACCGCCGAGTATATGTCCAGCGTTCAGTGAAGGGCGTGGTTGCTTCTTCCTAACTCGACAACTTCCCAACTTCTCTTCATCACCCCGACACCCGCGCGCAAACATCCTCCCTACATCCTTGAAATCAATCTCCTGTTCCTCATCGCGAGACGCAGAGAGTAAACATTCCCAGGAGTACTTACACACCCTCCCTGTCCCTCCCTCCCCGACAAGGGAACAGTGTCGACAATGGAGGAGACTCTCACGCACGTCTTGTACCCTCGACAGGTTCGTCTCCTCCGTCAATCAACAACACCTGCGCTAACAGTGAAATAGTCACAGGGCAGCAATCGAAACAGCGGCTCGAATTCGCTGTCCGGCATCATCTCTACTCTCGTCCCAACATTTGTGATTGCATCGCTTGCCTTCACCGGCTTCCTCATCCTCCGAACCCGGTACTCGCGCGTCTACCGGCCACGGACGGATGAGCGACTCGTGGACGAGGATGGACGAACTCCACGCTCAGACACCGGCTTCTTTGGCCTGCTAAGAAACTACTCGACCTTGCCCGATTCCCACGTCCTGCGCCATAACTCCCTAGACGGTTATCTGTGGCTACGGTTCTTCAAAGTCCTCATCTTCATCACCCTCGTCGGCTGTGTTATCACATGGCCTGTCTTGTTTCCCGTCAATGCCACAGGCGGTGGCGGGCAACAGCAACTCGATATCCTTAGCATGAGCAATGTCAACAAGCCGGTTCGCTACTATGCTCATGCGTTAGTGGCATGCGTCTTCCTGGGGTTTATCTTCCTTGTCGTCGCCCGCGAACGACTGAACTTTATTGGCCTGCGACGAGCATATTTCCTCTCAGCTGCCCATGCTCAGCGCCTTTCCTCGCGGACGATAATGCTGATGGGGCTGCCCCACGAGTACATGGAAGAGCGTGCCCTACGTGAGCTCTTTGGTTCGAGTGTGCGAAAGATCTGGATGGCCACAGACTGCAAGACGCTGGACAAGGACGTCAAGAATCGGCGCAAAACAGCTTTGAAGTTGGAAAATGCCGAGATGAAACTGGTCAAAGATGCCAATGGCCGTCGCTTGAAAGCTATGAAAAAACAGTCAAGCGAATCAGCAACGACCACGTCCGACCCGAAGCAATGGCTGGACGAAAAGAAGCGACCTTCGCACAGACTGAAGCCACAAATCTGGAAAAAGGTCGATACTATCAACTGGTCGCGAGGCACGCTTTCGGAATTGAATCGATTTGTCCAACAACAACAAAACGAGCATCTCGATCTGAAGCACCCCAAACTACCCGCTGCCTTCATCGAATTCTCGACACAGTCCGCAGCCCACTATGCCTACCAATCGGTTGCCCGTGATTCCAGGACCAAGTTCAACCCTAGATATATCGGCGTTCAGCCCGAAGAAGTGGTCTGGAAGAACCTGAGCGTCAGCTACACGTCTCGCAAATCTAAGATGCTACTCGCGACCGCCTTCATCTGGGTGATGATCATTTTCTGGGCGATTCCCGTTGCTTTCGTTGGTGCTCTGTCGAACATCAATTATTTGACAAACAAGGTTCACTTCTTGAGCTTTATCAACAAGATCCCGAAGGTGATCTTGGGAGTTGTTACTGGTCTCCTGCCGGTGGTTCTGCTGGCAGTGCTAATGGCTCTGGTGCCGATCATCTGCGGTCTCCTGGCTAAACTTGCTGGCGAGCCCACCTTGTCGGCGGTTGAACTTAAGGTACAATCGTGGTACTTTGCATTCCAGGTTGTCCAAGTATTTCTGATTACTACGTTCACATCAGGTCAGTATATACTTTCCCTCCTTTGCAAATAGAATGCACCGGCTAACATTGCATAGGCGCCGCTGCTGTTGCCTCACAAATCGTCCAAAATCCCGGATCGGCGCCCACTTTGCTTGCGACCAACTTACCCAAAGCATCCAACTTCTACATCAGCTACTTTATCTTGCTCGGGCTGATGCAAGCTGGGCTTCAACTGCTCAACATCGTTCCGTTGTTGATGTACACCTTTGTCGGCAAGATCCTGGACAAGACTCCTCGGAAGAAGTACAACCGCTACGTTAACATTCCTGGCCTTGGCTGGGGTTCGACCTATCCCAAGTTTACTCTCCTTGGTGTCATCGCCATCACCTACTCCTGCATCGCTCCTTTGATTCTGGGCTTCGCCACCATTGGATTCTGCCTGCTCTATCTCATGTTCCGGTACAATTTCCTTTTCGTCCTGGGTAACAAGACGGACATGAAGGGCGAGGCCTATGCCAGGGCCTTGAAGCAGCTGTTGACGGGTGTCTACCTTGCGGCACTATGCCTGATTGGACTGTTCGCCATCGGTTGCAGCAAGAGTCCCAGCAGTGCCGGTCCTCTTGCCATCATGGTGGTCTTCTTGGTTGTGCTCATCCTTGCACAGATCATGCTCGACCGTGCACTAGCGCCGATGGAGCAACATCTTCCCATCGAGTTGCTGTCAAACAACAAGTACAGCACAACTCTTGTGGAACAAACCATCGACGAACACGAGATGAAGCAAGAGCGCATGGAGGCTGGCACTTCGATCCGAGGGAACTCTGTCCCTGATGGGGCCAAGTCCGAAACAGATGCGCCGGCACCCCCAAAGAAGGCTCCGTTCAATTTCCTCAGTCGTCGGCTCGAGCCCCTTGTTCACCGGTACTACGAATCCAACAAGTCAATCGTTCCGCAGTCTGATTCTGACGCCTTGATTCCCGCCTATACTTCCGAGGAGTATGAACAGGCCTATCTGAACCCGTCGATTACCGACCCGTCTCCCATCATTTGGCTCGCCAAGGACAAGGCCGGCGTCAGTACGATGTTGGTTCAAGAAAACAAGGACGCAGGACTTCGGAGCACTGATGAGCAGGCTGAACTGGACGACAAGAATAAGCTCGTCTGGCATGAGGAGCGTGTCAACGAGGCACCGTTGTGGGAGAGGCCGGTGAGATATTGAGCGGACATTGTCACCGCGCGTCAGCTCGCATGTGGATCGTAACCAGTCGACCCAAAATGATACCCTGCTGGATTATTAGTGTAGTGTATTGGTGATCCTTTTTAATTTGAGTATGGAATCCAAGCTCAGACAGATGTATGAACAATGAAATATACTGCTGTTCGAAGTCATGGCCAATTATTGTGCCTGGGCTGATGTTCAAGTTGGTTAGTAGTACCATGTGTGCTGTTGAGGTGTTCATACCAGCAATAAATTAATATCGCACGTCATAGCACTGATCAAGTCTGCATGTGGAAACAAATCAACCACTGCAGCTTTGGCATTACCTGCGTGCTGTCGTATCTTTTTTCCTTGAAACAGGCCACCCCCGGAATCTGGTATGCTACAGCTTGAGGGTTCGCCGGTATCCTTCATGGACGACTAAGTGCGAACCCGCGGGTTCGATCATTTTTGGGCCGAGCCGGATGGAGCGCAATGGGACTCATTCAGCCGACCTTAGATATTGTGTCGCAGACTGCGCGGCGTTCTAGAATGGCTGTTCTTCCATACTCTGGCGACGACGACAAGTCTGATTCTCTCGTCCAGCGGGCTGTGGTGAGAGGCCGTGTCCATCATTATACCTTTTTGTGTTCTGACTGACCGTTTGCAGAATGTGGTGGTTGCACCCCTTCGACTGCTCACCTCACGCACCGCGGTGAAGGCCTACCTCAGTACCATTCTATTCCTGACCACGTCCACCCTCCTCATCACTGTGTCCTCCGCCGCATATGCGCTCTTCTACTACAGATACATTCCTCAAATCAATCTGGAGCGAACCCTCTACTTGCAATATGGAAGCGGTGCACATCCTTACGCAACCACGGCTCTGGACACATCGGCACTGGTGTCGCAGCAAGCTTACGACGTGGAGCTAGTCCTCCATATGCCTCGGACGCCCAACAATATAGAAGCTGGGAATTTCATGTTGGATCTGGCGTTGCTGGGACCTGGGATCGACCCGAAGACCCTTCCGGAAACCATCACATCCTGGCTTGCCAACATTACTTCGGACAATGTGCTATACCGCTCACGCCGGCCCGCAATCCTTCCATATTCGTCGCCTATACTATCACTCAGTCACACGTTTTTGCACCTTCCATGGCATTTGTTGAACCTACGCGATCTCGACTCCGCTCGACTGGTCGTGCCCATGTTCGACATGTTATCTTTCCCGCGTGGATCGCGTTACATCCCGACCCATGCGAGATTGGAGCTTCAAGCAAGCACCGTCCTGCAAGTGTACGAAGTGAAACTTGTGTTCCGTGCCAGGTTCCAAGGACTACGGTATTTGATCTATAATTACCGCATCACCGCCTTCCTCCTCTTCTCCGCTGCATTTTACACCGTCAGTGTGGCCACCATGGCTTTGGTCTGGGCAGTCATATCGGCCTTGATCTCTTCAAGCTCCGAACCCAGCGAGAGGAAAGCCCTCAAGCAGGAAAGTGATGACGCAGATGGCCGTGCTAAAGCAGAACCGGAGTATGGCCGGCCTGTCAAGATTAAGAGAGAAGACGAGGCAGGGTCGCCAACCGGTGGCTTGTCCCTGTCGAATGTGCAGTCTTCCCCTGTAGACGGAGAGCAATATTCAAACCTTCCTGGGCGGAGTTCTGCCGTGGAGCCAGGAGAAGAAGATGTCGACGACTACACTTTGACACAGCCCATCGGCCCAGGAGAGGCTGCGGACGACGAAGACGAGCTGGAAGAAGCCGAAGAGTTCCGTGGGAGATCATTCGAGGGGGATTCCGGCATCGGAACGAGTATGGAAAGTGAACATACTGCGTCAGGGCTTTTCAGAAGACGAAGCTCAAGAGCACTTGGCCACACATCAATCTAGTCTGTACCAAGGTTTACCCCTGTCCATACGGTACATGTCCACCTCGACTTTAGGAGTTATTCAAGATCTTATCGACGATGCCCGCCATCGCTACGAGATTCTCGTCCTCCTGTCTCATTCCGACCAGTTGGAGAGTGGTTGGAGCACCCTGGTAATTATCAGGGCCAGTGTACATGGCGTACACCTTTTCATCGTCTGGCCCGTATTTGGCTGCATTATCTGTCACGTCTCCTGGTCCGACCTTGCCTGTGGGAATGATGCAAGAAGGGTAGTCAACCAAGTTCCACAAGGCCTGCGTTATGCCGGGCCAGGTATCCAATGGCGGTGCCGTGTGCGGCGCCAGAGTGTTCAGGATGGCGTCAAGGTTGTTCTCAAGCCAGAGATCCTTGTACGCCGTTGCAGCTTCACGCCGTGCCACATTCCAAGCAAAGAGGTCTTGCAGAGACTTTGGTGGCATACTCACCAAGCCGACCCGCTTGACCGATTCAACGAAGGGCTCGTTCGCGGAAGAGATGTACTCAAGGACAGTCTGGCAGTTTGTTAGTCGGGACTCTGAAGATTCAAACACCGCATACCTTTGACCCCTCCAGCGAAAAAGACGCCCATATAATTCCAATGTCTCGAGCCACGTTTGGCAATTTGATGGCCACGATTTCCATTCCAGCCTTCTGCAGCTTGGTTTTCGCCTCTGCAAGTGCGCGTCTCATGGGCGGTGTTGGAGTGAACAATCCATCATCTTCTATGACACCAATCCTTAACTTGCCTCCATTGGGAGCTTGGAGCCCTCGCCATGGAATGTGTAAGCATTCCACGTCGACCTTCCATGGCTGGTTGCTCATGATTGTCCTCATGATGAGCTCACAGCTGCGTAGGCTTGTTGCCATTGGGCCGGCGACGGGCTGGATGCCTGGCAAACCCGCAGCGGCGGGACTCTGCTGACCAGCATAAGGCACGATATTGGCCGATGGTTTGAACCCATATATTCCGCAACAATGACTCGGGATACGAATACTGCCGGCTATGTCGGTCCCTATACCGACGATGCTGCCGCGCATCGCAATTAGTGCGCCCTCACCCCCAGAACTTCCACCAGCGGTCAATGACCGATTGTGAGGATTCATGGTACGCCCGAAGATATTGTTGTCGGAGTCTGCGGTCATCATCGTCTGGGGAACATTGGTCTTGCAGTAGAAGACCGCGCCCAGGTCCAAAAACAGTTTCGGCAATGCTGAATACTCGCTGCAAGGCTTTTCAGCAAAATGCACAAGCCCGATTGTTGCATCGAATCCTGGAATGTTGAAGCTGTCTTTTAAAGAAATGGGCAGTCCCCAGAGTGGAGGGAATGTTTGCGTCGGGTTTGCGGAACAGTCGTCGTCGAGTTTCTTCGCTCTCTGGAGGGCAGACTCGAACATGATCTCCGTCAAGCAATTTGTCTGGGAAGCGATGTCAGTACATTACGGCTGGCTATCATTCATGCATGCCAACCAGCTCGGATCGGACGCCCTACCAGCTGTTGTGCGATTGCTGCCCTTTTGCAAAACGCCGTCACCACCTCTGTCACACTGTACCCGCCATCTGCAGGCCCTTTCCTCAACATCTCCAGTAGCCCTACTGCGTCGTAGTTTTCGGTTATCTCCAACTCTCGACTACTCAATAATCCGCTCTTGGCCGGGACATGGAGTACATTGGCTGTCGGGCTCGAGGTATACTCGTGCAATTTCGTCTCGGGGATGAGCCATTCTTTCGGAATCAGCTTAGAGCGCGCTTCTTGTTTGCGTGCTGCAATGACATGATAGGGGTCTCGTGAACCACTGATCGACGAACTGGCCATTATGAGATACACCCTTCGGAGAGCAATGTGGGTGCGATGTTTGAGAGGGCAGGGAGTTTTCTCTGGAAGTTTGCTGACGGTCTTTAAATGGAGATCCTCTGGCAATCTAAGAGCCTCCAACACGGCTGCTAAAAGTGAAGGTATCTACCACAGTCACAAAACGAGAGTTTGCGGGATCTCTGGCTGATGTTACATACCCCTGGCTGATGAACTTTGGGAGCCAGTAAGAGACAATTGCGCGCTATATTTGTCCTCGATCCGATGTTGTCACCCCGGCACAAGACTGCAGCGTAGAGCCACACTGCAGGACCCCTCCTAGACGATATCAATTGGACTGGAGACGGTCTTATACATGCCGACTCTCGTCTTCATCTCCTGGAGACACTATTTGAAGGGGACGATGGCACTTGTAAGTAGTGTCTGTATTTCTGTCAAGAATCAGCCGAGGCAAAATCGCGAATCTCTCCAAACGTGGATTTCATATCCGATTGCCGAATGCGGCGATCAGTCGACGACAATCTGATGGGAATCCTTGTTCAGCGCAGCATGCTCCTCTCAATCGGGATCATCTACAGCATGCTTCGATGGTCAGTTATAGACGATGCGGTTCAACTCCCTGGGCCTTCCGCTGGAATACTGCTCTGCAGAGTACCGGCATCAAATACGTGAAATGCCGGCTCAACCAGCATCTACCACAACCAATCCCCCCACTCCGTTATGGACTCCGCAAAACCCAGAGGCGACACCTGTGTCCAGATACCGCGAGCGCATCAATGCAAAGTTCTCGAAAAGCCTGAAAGACTCCCATGAACTTCACGAATGGACTGTACGAAATCCCCATGAGTTCTGGATCGACTTGTATGACTATTCTGGCATCGTGCCCACCCTACCGAAGCACACAAGGCTTGCATACAACCCCAATCTGCGACTCAGCGACATTCCCACCTTCTTTCCCGGACTGAAAATTAACTACGCGGAGAATGTACTTGTTGCAAACACACAAGCCCGGCCTTCCGCTGTCGCCTTGGTTGGTCTGAGGGAGAGAGGTCTCGATCATCCAGAGAACATTACCTGGTCCGAATTGACCGAGTTGGTTCGCATGGCCAGATCCGCACTGGTTCGTCATGGTATCAAGCAGAACGATGTCGTGGCCGCACTCATGGCCAACTCTGTCTGGATCATTGTCCTTTTCCTTGCCTCGGCCTCCATGGGAGCTATATTCACATCGGTGTCGCCGGACATGGGGGTAGCAGGCTGTGTCAGCCGTTTCGCCCAGGTCTCTCCCAAAGTCCTCTTTGCTGATGTCGACCTGGCCGTCAGGGGAGTGCGGCCGTCACTGATGGGGAAAGTGATGCAGATCCTGCGATCACTCCCGTCGGAAACATCAAAGCCCATGGTTGTGTTTGTGCCGACGTGCCATCGGCCACACCTGCGACAACATCTGGACTATGTCAAGCCATTGGGGATCTCATTACATACTTTCCTGCTCAAATCAAGACCGACCGACCACTTGACCTACACGCGTGTACCGACTGACCATCCGCTAATCATCGTTTATTCATCCGGCACGACCGGCGAGCCCAAATGCATCGTGTCGCCACATATCTCGATCCTAAACTACAAGAAGGTCGCCCTGCTTCACAACTCTCTAGGTCCGCATAGCACCGTCTTTCAATACTCTTCCACCTCATGGATCCTGTGGAACGTGATGAACGGCCATTTGTCAGTCGGCGCCAACATCATCTGCTACGACGGCGGAGCGCTGTACCCAGATCCTTCGACGCTTCTGAGCATCTGTGACAAGTTCAAAGTCACCTACTGGGGCACATCGCCACGATATCTTCTGGAACTCGAACAATCAGGCATCAAGCCATCATCTTTCGACCTGTCCAATTTGACTCTAGTCACGACAACCGGAGCCACCCTCACAGGCGAGCAATTTCGATGGTTCTACTCCGCCTTCCCACGTCGGATTCACTTGTCCTCAGTCGCAGGCGGCACGGAAATTGCCTCGTCCTGGATCGCCACCGACCCAGCAGGACCAGTCTACGCCAACGAGATGCAGATGTGGGCGCTCGGCCACCACTGCGACATTCTCGACCCGGACACAGGCGAATCCATCGCCATGACGGGCCAACCGGGCGAACTGGTCTGTCGAGCGCCGTTTCCCAGCATGCCATGTAAATTCTGGGGCGATGACGAGAACCACAGCAAATACCGCGCGGCGTACTTTGAGAAATTCGAGACTCCCACAGGCTACCTCGACGTATGGGCACAACACGACTTCATCGTCATGAACCCAGCCACACGCGGCGTACAAATCCTAGGCCGCAGCGACGGCGTCCTCAATCCCTCCGGAATCCGCTTCGGCAGCAGCGAAATCTACAATATCGTCGAAGGCCCCCAATTCAATAGTGTCCTCGCCGACACATTGTGCGTCGGTCGTCGTCGCGCCCAGGATAAAGATGAGACGGTTTTCCTGTTTGTCGTCATGGCGCCCGGTCATGAGGACGAGTTTAATGACGCCCTTGCCACACGTATCAAAACTGCTATCCGAGACGGCCTTTCACCACGCCACGTGCCGAAATTTGTTCTTCCTGTCCGCGATATCCCGTACACAGTCAATGGCAAGAAAGTTGAGATTGCGGTCAAGAAGATTATTAGCGGGAATGATGTTAAGGTTAGTAGTACGCTTAGGAACCCGGAGTGTTTGAGGGAGTATGAGCGGTTTCGTGATTTGGAGAGAGTGCCTAGAAGGGAGAGGTTGTAGATTGTAGATTGGGTCTCACATACCTAGGGAAGCAAGTTGTGTCGACGGGCGAAAGATGCTTGTGGAGACAACAATTCGGTTGCATTTCGCTGGAGCTAGAGCTAGATATCACGAGTCTCGCTCACAACGAACGAGCATTGATATGCTTTCCTGACGTGCTATGGGACTACTACTACTCACCCGTCGTCAGATCGTTCGCGTATATGTCATCTGGGTGTGAGTGTGGTCCGGGGATCTGGGAATAGTATTCGTCTTCCTTGACATGGTTAATCTGATTTGGCGTCGGCCGCGGTTTAATACTCCCAAAGGATCCGCTACATACCAGGTACCTGGTACACAACCTTGTGGATGGCCATCAGTTCCTGTATGATGGCCGAGAAAGATGCCCTCCTTTTTGTTCTTAGCCATGCAAAGCTTTGCTCGGTGAAGCCGAAATGTACAGTAACCGCTGATCCAAGTTGGAATCATTCAATGTTTTATGGTTATTCAAAATTAGAATTACAAGGCCTATTCCATGGAAACATCAATTTATGACGCAGCCTCAATGATCTCACTGGGCCATATAATGATATAAAAATGGAACTATTTCCCCCTCCATCGAATCTCCGGCAACTTCAGCGCCAAACTACTCAGGACTACACTGACGCTGCTTGCAGCCATGGCCACACTCGCCCACACAGGACCTAACCTCCACCCTGCATGGTGTTCAGTCGCGCCCACTGGGAAGAAAACTCCTGCAGCAACAGGCACAAGACAGATATTGTACACGGCGGCCCAGGCGAAGTTGAGCTTCACTCTCAGGAAGACCCGTTTGGCCAGTCTGACAAGCGAGAGGATTGTGTTTAGATCGGAATTGAGAAGAATAAACGAAGCGGTGGTTACTGCGACGTCGGAACCGGTCGACAGGGCAATGGAAACGTCCGCGGCGGAAAGCGCAGGAGTGTCGTTTGTGCCGTCGCCGACAAATGCAATGATGCGGCGATGTTTGTGTTTGTGTTTGCGCTGCGCACTGGTAGCCTCATCAATAGCCTGAGAATTGCTTTGTAGTTCTCGAATGTACGCGGCCTTGTCCTGAGGGAGCACGCCGGCACGGACGTTGGTGACAGGGATCCCGAGTTGAGCTGCGACCGCCCGGGCTGTGGTTTGGTTGTCTCCTGTACACATGTGGACTTCGAGGTTGGATTTCCGCAGCGATTCCAGGACTGTGGGAGCTTCGGCTCGGATGGGATCGGCAATTGCAAAGAGCGCCACCGCATGGAATGTGAGGTCGGAAGGGGAAGCTTTCTCGGCGGTTTCGGTCTCGACAAATCTCCTGACAGCAAAGATGGCGGTGGATTGTCCCAACCCTTGGTGTTTTCGTAGGATCGGGGTAATGTAGAAGTCCTCGTCGATGACAGGCTTGGTTTCTTTTTCATCTTCGACTTTGGTCGACGCTGATGTTGTTGACACGGAGCTTTCGTTGACGGTTACTGACCCGAGAAGCCTTTCATTCCCAAGGATAGCTTCGAATTTCTGTGGTCCAGCACTCGATTTGATTTTGAAGGTGCCTCTCATGCCCTGACCTGGCACTTCCTTGATTTCGACCGGCTCGATCTGACTGCCATTGGGGGCGTGCGTGCAGTAGTCTGCAATGGCTTTGGCTATCGGATGTGTGCTTGATTCTTCCAACATGCGAGCGACCACGAGGATACCGTCCTTGTCAAGCACATCTTCCCCGCCACTTGGCTTGTCATGAAGCAATTCAAAGTCTGTGACGCGCATTTGACCTTCCGTCAAAGTCCCTGTCTTGTCAAATACAATCGCATCGAGGTTTGACGCTTCTTGAAAGGCTTCGCCTCCGCCTTGAACCAAGATTCCGCGTTTGGCAGCAAGTCCACCTCCAACGAAGAGAGCCGTGGGAGCGGCCAGGCCTATTCCACATGGACACGCAACCACGAAAACGGCAATGGCAAACTCGAGGGACCAAAACGGCCATCCACCCTGCGACACATCGAGCCATGCTCGTGGTAGCATACCTGATTCGCCTAGACCTAACCAAATCAACCATGTGATGATGGCCAGGAATGTAATCACGGGAACGAAGTAGCCTGTCAGAATATCCGCAATTCGTTCAACAGGGGCTCTTTTCGCTTGACCTTCGCGTACCACGTCGACAATTTTGTCCAACATAGATGTACCACCAACTTCGGTGACCCTGATTTTGACTGGATCCGACACGTTGAGGGAGCCAGTGTAGACTTCATCCCCTTGTATCTTCTTCACGGGTTTCGATTCTCCAGTGAGAGAGCTTTCATCAAAAAGAAACGTCCCTTCCTGGTCGACTGCGCCGTCCGTTGGTGGCGAGGCGCCGTGTGGGAGTTGAACGATGTCGCCTACCTCAAGCTGATCAACTGGTATTTGTCGAATGTTTCCACTCTGCACGTCCACCAGCAAAGCATCGGCAGGTCGTAACTTGCTTAACATTGCAACGGCATCACCGGTCTTGGCTTTGCTGTACGCCTCCAGATAGCGTCCGATAAGAATAAAGAATGTGAGGAACGTCACGGTGTCAAAATAGGTGTTGGACGACCTATCGTGACCCATAGGTGTGGAATTTGTGGTGGCATCCATAATCAGTACGGCTAATGATGAAAAATAGGCTACCGAGGCCCCTGCGCTGATCAATAAATTCATGCTGCCGAAACGATAGAAGCGTCGAAGGATGGGGACTTTGCTTTTGGGTCTCCACATAGACCTGATTTCCTTCAAAGCCCTCGTATGAAACATATCCGTTCCGTAGAACATGACAGGCGTGGTCAGAAAGAACAAGGCCCACTCCATCCGCATGGCGTTGCCTGCGAGGATGGGCTCTTCGAACCATTGTCTCGTAGAATTCGACTTAGGGACAAGGCTCATGTACACGATCCCAATGATGAAGGTAGGGATGGCAACAATGGCGGTGAATATGAGCCGACAGAGGATGTGATTTTGCTCCTTGCGTTGTAATCGTCTGGATCGTTCTTCCAGGGTTGGCGGGTGATATACACTTGCGCGAAATGCTTCGTCGGCAGCGTTAATGACAGAGATGAAGCTGCGCACTGTAAAGTCCGGAGGAGCTGGCCGGTACACAATGGTTATGATGGGGTCGTGGAGAGTGGGTGACTGAGTAACGGTAAATGCTGGGTGGCCGTCGACGTTCGTATGAGGCAGGCCGTTCTGAACCGCGGACCAGACCTTTTCTGGACAATGTTCACAGTACATGCCATCGACCTTGATCTGCACAGCCCTTTCTTTTGCTTTTCCGGAGGATTCACGGGACTCGGAAGAATCCTCCAGTTTAACAACTGTGGCATCATATCCCAGATCATCAATCTTTTCCAATATTGCTGAAAGGTTTTGCTCATCTTCGAAACATACGATGCCGCGATTGCCAACTAGGTCGATGTTGACCGAGCGAACAAAAGGCAACTCCTCAAGACCTCGGGTGATTGTACCGACGCAGCTGCCACAAGTCATGCCCTCAATGCTCATAGAAGCCCGGCACTCCTTGTGGTCTTTCTCCGACCGAGACTGCGCTATCGAGGACTTGGAGACGTGCTCAAGCGTGGCTTCATAGCCCAGGTCGTCAATCGTCTCTAGGATTTTATCACAGTTCTCTTTTGGGCCCCGGAAAACAACCCTTGCACTGTTCGTCATATGATTGACATCCACCGAATCCACAAACTCGAGACTGCTCAACTCTTTCGATATCGTCCCGCTACACGAGGCGCAGGTCATGCCACCGATCGAGAACGTTGCGGTATACTGTTCGGCGGGCGCATCATCGGAGGCTCCATCAACAGTGGTTATGGTAGGCTTCCGATCGACGAGGGTGTCGCCTGACACTGTATTATCGATGCTCTTAGATTTGGTGTTGAACAATCCCGGCCGTCGAGCTGTCCATGACCTCTTCCGTGTAGATTCGCGTGCTCTTTTCTCTTGACATGCTCTGCAGTTCTCGATATGCTTACGCTGGGCACGAGACAGCCGCCAGGTTGAGTGGGAGGAGAAGTACGTGGAATGGGCTGGGGACACATCGCGATCGTAGATTTGACTGCCGCGGGAGTCAAGGGTTGTGACATGTTGGACTTCAAACGCTGCCTTCAGCAGTTCCTTGACGATAAGTTCCTGAGTTTTGTCATGCTCATGCTTGACTCGAATGGTGTGGTCGATCAGTGAAACGTGAACCGACTGGATGCCGGGAACTTCATGTAGGACATCTTTGGCATAGGAGACACAAGAAGGGCAATGGATATTCGAGACTAAGAATGTTGAAGTGAATGGCATGGTTTCGCGAAACGACGTCCGAAGGCGAAGCGCAGGTCAACGGAGTCAATATACAAATGGCGGTTTGTGTAACCGGGGAAGTGGGAATTGAAGTGCTTTGACCACGAGGAGAGACATAAAAGAGCGGAGGAGAACGGAGAGATACCAGAGACTATGTTCATTTGTACAGACTTGGACAAGATGCGCAGTTTGTGCGTAGACCAGTACGCAGCGAAATGCACTCAATATCAGACTCTGTTCTGTGCTGGTAGCATGCAAACATGGTGGAAATTGATGGCGGATGAGGACCGCGATCTTCGCAGCGAGTGCGCGACTTGTGCGTAAAGTGAGCGACAGCAGCTCCAAATCTGGAGTGGATGAGGTAGGTCAAGAATCGACATGTTTGTGATTACATAACTGGGGAAATCGGCGTTGTCACGTGATGGGAAAGTCAGTCAGGTGACCTCGGCCGCGGTCCATCGTGCTGAATTGAAGTTCAACCTCATCGATACCTCAGGCATCCTTTTCGCAGTGGATCTCGGACTAGGTCAATTGCTGTCGGTTTGTATGTCCGACTTCTATGTCGAATAAGTCAACAGGAACTTGGGCTCTCCTCTAATAGGAGGTGTCACACCCATGGGTTCGTTCTGCGCGGGATTTTACGACTGGCAGTGAGAAGACGATGGCGACCACGGCTTCAATGCAGGGCGAGACCTCGATCCCCGTAACTTCGAATCCCGCTTCACAGGACAGGACGATCCAAGTGGAGCACCATTCAAAACCTCCTGCCGATACTTTGACATCCTCATCAACGCCCGCAATGACCATTGGCAACCCTCAACCCGATACCATGAGCTTATCTGCAATTCCACAAGATGCGCCATCTATATCCGACTCCAATATGGATGTCTCAAATCAGGACGTTGGTTCGCAGTCAAACTCGG
The DNA here is from genome assembly GCF_000230625.1 of Exophiala dermatitidis NIH/UT8656. Classification (NCBI taxonomy): domain Eukaryota; kingdom Fungi; phylum Ascomycota; class Eurotiomycetes; order Chaetothyriales; family Herpotrichiellaceae; genus Exophiala; species Exophiala dermatitidis. Next base: position 1,154,521 of record NW_008751653.1, read on the forward strand.
GCCAAGGTCCTCGCAGAGGTTCATTTCCGGACATCCTCCCTCGAGGCCACACATTGCCTCGACTCATAGATGCCGGCCCTCCTTCAGATACGGTGGGGACGCCTAGCTCGATGCTCAGTACATTTCCTCCTCAATCAAGCCATGACGACCTGCAGACCGATAGCGACCCTGAAATTCCATCGGCCGCAAACCGATCGAGTACAAGTCTTGCTCCACGCTCCACAAGTGTGATGACAGAGGACGTTGAAAACTCGACAATCACAGTTTCGAGCCAATCTGAAGCGCCGACTGGCCGCCTGCTCACAGGCCACCCTGCAGCCAGCGTGCCAGTCGCGAACACATCCTCAAATCGAAACAAGAACTACGTTCTACCTGATGGCTCGGTAGTCTCTGGAAAAGGTCTTGGTCGTGGCAGACCTGGAATCAAACGTGGACCGAGAAATCAGAAACAAGTTGTCATTGACCATGTCCCATCACAGTCATCCTCAACGAATGCAGCCACTGTTTCCTCAGACGCGGGCCTACCCCCGAGGAAGAAGCGCAAAAGTGGTGACCCCGATGGTGGCCTGATCAAGCCTCGAGCATCAACTTCTGCATCCGTTACAGCAACGTCGCGGGAGTCGTCTGTGGAGTATACGCCTACCGCTACACAGACTCGATCTGGTCGCCATACTCAGAAGCCGGCTTCGCTCGCCAATACAACGCCCGCAGCCGAGAGCCCTTCGAAGCGGCCAGGCCGGCCTGACAGAGCTACCAGTACCACGAGCGCGTCACCCTCAACGCTCAAACTGCACCCCAAGATCAAGCGGCGGGTATATCGGGGCCGGGAGCAATTCGCACTTTGCGAACACTGTCTCCGTGGTCACGGCCCGCCAGGAAACGTTATCGTTTTCTGTGACGCTTGCAATAAATGCTGGCACCAACGGTGCCATGACCCTCTCATATCTAAGCAAACAGTTTCCGACGCCAAAGCAGAGTGGTTTTGTGCCGATTGCGACCGCATCCTGCATGGCGGAAAGAAGGCCAAGAAGCCCCCGGCGAAACGAGTTGAACCTACCACTGTCTCTCCGATTGTCATCGAACCGACACTTGGGTACGGTGGCCCGCGTGTCGGAGGCCGCTCGCTGAATCCAGAACAACGATTAGCCTACCTTCGTACTCTTTCGAAGGATGACTTGATATCTCTCATTCTAGAAGCCTCAGACCTTGCCCCTGACCTCCCCCTCTACAAGGCTCTCGTCCCTCTGTCGACTCGGAACAACACGCCCCAGGCTCAGTTTACATCAACCTATGTCACGCCGGTATCACAGCCGCCGACATTTGCGGACAAGGATACTGCGAACAATGCTGTTCCAGTCGATGAAGGGTACGATGACCATCTCGATGACCATGCTACCTTGTATCCCAAGCCTGGTAATGGGGTTCAGCTGCCCCCAGAGAGCGAAGACTTGCATATGTTGCTCGAGGGTAAGGATAGCAAGACCTTTAGCCACTGGGTACGAGGAATGGGCGGGAATGACTTTAGTGGGACGGGCAATGTGGTGTCGTCAACTCAAGCTGTATAGATCTACACATACAGATTCTGAATGTTCTGCTGGTGCTGCTATGATCCCGAAGCTGCCAAGCAGATATACGTATTTGTATTGGATTGTCTAGATGTACACGTCCTCCTTAATCCCTGATCGCTCATACTTTGGCCATTAAACTTCGTAATATCTGCCATAAGTAGCAGGAGCGATGGTGAGCTGACTTAGGTATTGTCTTCTGCCAAAAGCTGCCAATCATTTTGCCACATATCATTGAAGCATCGTTTCATGAACAGTCACATCAAAAGGCAGAGGTACCAGCCGGTGTATATGCCGATTAGCATCAAGATTAGTATTAGCATTAGGTATTTGCTCTGACAGTTGTTGCTCCTCCATTCAGGTCGTGGAATGGCTACTAACAGAGACAGATAGCAACGTTTCCAGCAGGACCGAGACCTCCCCGGTCGCCGCGAGATATGCTGATGTCCAACTCCACTACTATCGCTACACCGCCGTTGTATATCTGCGTTGTCCCGGATTGCTCAACGTGGGTATACGGAGGTAGTTCGCGAGAATCCAGTCTGGAACGCGATCCGCACGTCTCCTTTAGGAAGCGGGATCGATCAAGTGGTAGCGGGTCCAATAGGCTCGAATTTGCGTTATATTTCAGTTATTGCCTGCGCCGTTTCTAAAGAACCCGTACCATGAGAAAGGCTGCGCAGTTTCCCTTCACCTTGAGTCCGTCATAATGCTCTTCCAACCTACACCACAAGAAGTCGCAGCTGCTCAGCTATCTCTTTCGTCAGCTCCTTCTGATTTAAATGAACCATCTTTGCCCCAGCCTGCATCTGAATGGGGGCTCCCCAACTCCTGGCTCTTCGAGTGTGGCCGATTGACAACTTGCCTCCCAAGCGTCTTCTCGGAAACGACTTTTCCAATCTCAAAACCTTGACAGGCATTGTACCTTCTTCTTAAGACTCGATCCAAAGCTGATGTCCCTTAGTGTACCAGGAGCTAAAGAAAGAGCTTCTAGCACCGAGCGAGGACGAACTGAAGGAATTTAACTTACATCAAAAAACTTACAGATTGAACCCTTTTCGCACCTTGTTTTCCCTAGTGGCAGCCGCAATGGCGACACGACCAGCTCATATAGCGGGCACTATAAGCCACGCCGGGAACCCAAGCACTGCAAGCGATTTGTCGAGTTCGAGCCAGGAGGACAAGCCCGAGGAAACATCAAAGCAGGCACTGGAAGCTCTGATCGAAGAAATACTCATCTTTGAGGACAACGGCCTGATGCCCGTAACCGGATCGATGAGATATCTTCTGCAACTGTATGGAATATGCACCGTTGCCTTTGTTTACCCGGGTTAACTATTTGCAGCGTGGTCAATTCCCAGATTATGCAGGTGCGTCTTGGCACTAGACAGGCCATTTCAGTCAAAAATGACGGCGGCGTCTGTGTCACTCGACAAGGAAGTTTTACGGGTTCAGACCGATACGATATCGTGCCTGTCTTATCTTTGGAGGTCAGTTTTAGCATCCATCTTACCAGCTTGGACTCGTGGAGTGCTGAGCAAACTTACTCGCTCTCAGGCCAAAAGGCGAAGCGCAGGCGAGATCCATCGACCCAGTGGTGAGACGGAAGAGTGGACAACGCGTCCACTAGGTCAGGAGGTCGCTGAACTTCTAGGCCAAGCCACTGCTCAATCCCTAGAACTTGATGGGTGGAAAGACCAACATGCCTTGGTCGCCAGCACGCACGGTACTGTCGTACGTTTGACCGCCGCAGACATAAAAGAGTCGTATCTTTCCCATCTCAACAGCCCAACAATGCCAATAAGTGAGTGCTTGTTTGTGGTCAGATCGCAGGGATATGATTTGCGAACGCGGGAGGAGAGGGACGGTGCCTTACTATTGTTTATTGGAGTGATCGAGTATCTCAAGAGCGAACGCGCAATAATAGGTCAGCTCCAGGCAATTCGTGGAGAGGCGAAGTAAGCCGGACAACTAATTCATTCGCTGTTTTTCACCAAATAGAGGAAATCCCGCCAAGGTGTAAAATTGATCGTATCGACAAAGTGGGGAGTAGATAAAAATGTGAACCTGTGGTGAACACCTTTGGAATGAAGTCTTTCATGGCAGTTTTCTCTCGTCCAAGTATTTCAGCATTCTCAGCAGAAGCATCGCTACGTCCTTCCTACCATCCGGAATCTTCAGATCATAGGTTGCGGAGCGACAGACTTGGAAACGTAGACTCGGTCGTTGATATTTGCGAAGAGATTCGATGTAGCCCCGGGTGATGTGGGCGCCAGCCAAGTACAACGCTGTTCCGGTGGAGCAAACCACAAAGCCAATAAATTCATCCATCTCGGGTTGTTGAGCGAACGCAAGAATTGCTTGGGCCAGGATTTGTTGGGTTTCACGAATCTTGTTGTCACCAGACCCCTTCAAAACCTGCAGTCTGTGCTTAGAAGTATATTCTTCGAGGAACCTGGCCTCTTCCTACCAAGAATGTCGCCACCGGGACGAGTGTCCACTGGTCTTGCTTGAAAAGTCCGTCGCACTTGATTCGCAGGCTTCCAAATTTCAGAGATTCGGCTCTTTTTGTGACTCTATATTTCATTAGTTGTCGTCCATTTCTTAGCTGTATGCCATACAGTCTGGTCCGCCTAGGACTGAAACTCAACAGCACCTCCAAAAGAGACTCGATGAGACCCATCTGTGGGCGAGGATCGTCCGCGACGTCGAGAACGCGATGGAGGTAGCTAAAAGTCAAACGGAAAGGATTTGTTCGATTTCTGGACCGGTGATGGAGGAAGTTGAGCACATCTTGAGTGGGAATCAAAAAGTATCCCAAAAATTCATCGTCAGCTGAGATCGAAAGTTAGAATTCATTGTGTATTGGGCAGAGATTGTATCACGTACCTTGATCGGTCTCCACTGTGATATTGCTCAGGAACATAAAAGGTTGGCCGTCATCCACCTGCAGAAAGTCAAGATGTTCTGGAGTCCATTTGTCAATAGGCTGGAGCAAAATCGACGGGCTCTGCAGGGTCGTCATGGTGTGCTAATGAAATTGAAAGTGACTCGGCAGGCGATTTTAGCCTTTGACACCGCAGGGCCAAGGTTTGATCACATGGCTTTGCGACATTGCAGCGCTAATGGCCATCTGGACGAAAGTCCAGGAAGCGAGACAGGAGTAAAGGAAACGACTGGTTTCAATGATGCGGAATTTGACGGGGCCTTGATGACTATGGAAATGCATTGCTTTCCGCAATGATGGGAAGAGATGCAGGTTGCCATAACCAACCAAGCGCATGCAGCCGATGACGAATAGCCCGAGGCGGCCCCCAAGGCGCAGGCAACTATAACCGAGCTGACGAGCACGGATATTGCCCTTCCCGAGCATGTGAAACACCGAAAACTGGGAATCCGGGGGCCATACAGTATTATGGGTACCTGTTTGTACATGCTCCGGGCTGGCGCTCATGCTGCTCAAGCGCGCCTCAGGGCTCGCCAAGCCATGCTCAGGATTGCACCGCCACAGCTCAGATTGGCTTAGTCATGGCTCAGCTCAGGTAAAGTGGCGGTGACATAGGTCTGGAAACGGAAATGGATTTTGGAGAGGTCAAGATTCGCCGCTGAGTAAGGTATTGTGGTATTTGGAGAGGTACCTATTGGGTGCCAACAATTGGGAACTTCAAGTTGCGTCCATTTTATAGTTCCAATATATCCTTGATAACTTACTGCTTCGTTCAAGCTTTTCCGAGGGTTTTTGCCTCGATTTTGACTATTTCTGGAACATCATCTTGCAAAGATGGGGCTGAAGGCGCCCATCCCAGAAGCTTCTGGCCTCGCGAGGACTTGTAAACAGCATTAGTGCCCCAGAAAATAGCTCCAGCAGGCATAGCTTTGTTCGCCTCGTCGGGAGTGATCGTCTTCGTTACTGAAGGGCTTTTGATCAATCCTTGTGCATGTGCTTCTTTGGCGATGTCTTCGCAAAGTGTCCCGAAAGCCTAAACTAGTCAGTTCTCGCTCTGCGATTTGAAGAAGTGAACTTACCAGCTCGCCATTTGCAGGGAGGTAGATGCCTTCGTCGTTCCATCCCTGAGTTGAACCGTTCAGTGCTGCCTCGGTCAATTTGAGAAACAATTGCCCAAGATCCTGGACATGGATATTGCTCCACTTGTTGAGGCCTTTGCCTAGCCGGAAGCCTTCGCCATCTTGAATGGTCTTCTTGGCGATTTCGGGGGCTTGGATACTCCGCTGATTTCCTGGCCCTTCCCCCTTTCCGTAGATAAGCGGACCTGCAACCAGCGCCGTCCGTACTGCTGACGGGTTCTGAGATATAATGAAATTGTCGACTTCTCTCGAAGGGTTTGCGCGAATCGTGTCAAGGATCTTTGCAGTGCCTTGCAAATCATCCCACACCTCCGAACTTGGCTCACCATATTTGCCTTCCTTGATCTCGGGGATCACAAACAGAGAAGCTCCAGACATTTGAACATAGTATGCTGCAAAGATTAGTACAACTCACCGCGAGTTGATGTTCACTTACGCTGTGTTTTCCGACGCTTCTCCGTCAAGCCCTTCACGATCGCACGAGCAGCAGCCAGATGCTTGGTGTTTGCCAGTTCTTTGGTCCGCCGTCAGCTAAACCGAACCGATAATTGAGCAGACAAATCACTTACGCAAAACAACATCCGACTTCTGGGCTTCTGCTTCGATGGTGTCGACATTGTCCAAGTCCCCAATCACGACTCTCACATGATCAGGATAGGTTTCTTGGACCTTCTTGGCCTTCTGCGCGTCTCGGATCAAGCATGCTACTGTGACCTGAGACGGCTTGAATGCTTTGGAGATGGCATGTAGAGTCTGGCCTCCAACATAGCCCGTGGCACCGGTTCTTTTCAAGTTAGGGCATACATCACATGGCAATAATTGGACACGCTTACAGGAATATTTGAACCATGGTTGCTGATATTGTGTCTGCTAACGTATATTGAAGTGAACACTAGCCGTGTCTTGGACTTTGACGCTCAACAGCTACAACAATGTACAAAGTTACCGTATAGCAGTAGATGACATACTTTGTAGGCGACGTAGCCGGACGGTCTTTTCCGGGGCCCAAAGGCGGCGTGAGTGTCGAGACAGGAAAGTCTTTCCGCACCCCCCTCCATCTACCGCTCCACCTGCAAGCCCTGCTTATCAACTGATTCCTACTTCATCTTCCCTATACTCTGCTCAGTGCTCACCTTATTATTACTATTGTTTCCGGATCATCTTCTCTTCTCGATTTGGGGCAATGGCTGGGCAGGCTCCGAGGTTAGACGAAAATCAAATTTCACCCCGCAATGGAGGCGCCCAAGGCTAAGAAGAAACCGCGGAGAACTCATGCTTTCGGGGGCTGCGGGACGTGTCGGAGACGTCACGTGAAATGTGACCAGGTTCGCCCAGTATGCTTGACTTGCCAGGCAGTGGGAGCCATTTGCGATGGGTTCCGGACGGAGTTAAAATGGGTGTCCGAGTCTCATGGAACCGGCGCGAAAGAAACGGTCAGCCAGGACCTCACCAGTCACACGGTGAGAAACCACCTCTTCAGCGGTAAGTAACAATCATCTGCCCTTTACGGCAGAACAGTCATATTGACAAGGCGATGAGCAGAGCAGTCCCGCAAGTCTATGAGCAAGGCCTTGCAGGATGATCTTGGTCGAAAACCCGTCGACGAGTCCCTCTCAGAGCTGGAGGATCGGTGTAAGAATGCAGTGGCAGGATCTGGCAAAGACGTCGCAATCGGCCCTTTCGGTGTCTTCCAGCTTCAGCAACGAGCAGCGGAGCCGGAAAAACAAGAGACGCCTACATCAATCACCGATCAAAATTGCTTGACTTGCAGTGATACCGATTTTGCACAGTCTGTGGGCTTTGTCGACTCTTTGAACATGAACGACTTCCTTGATTGGCCGGATCTTTTTGATTTGGATCTTCCCGAGAATGACTTTTTACCGCAAAACTTTGAAGAAGACATTGCAAACGCCGCATACCTCGAGACATCTGGGTTACTGTCAAGAGGCACCCCGCTACGAGGGTTGGAGGAAAATCCCGTGCAACATGAAGGCGCACTGAATGATACCCGATTGTCATCCCCCAAACCCGTTGATGCGTCGACCAGGAACGAGCTTGTGGACAATGACATCAACTACGCGGATGTGCAGATCCTCCTCAAACATTTCAATGACCAGGTAATTGCGCATATGTGGGCAGCGCCGGTCACGCGAAAATCGCCCTGGGAGCTCATGAATGTGGATTCCGCGGTCATTACCTTGGCAAGATTGACATATATGACAAGTCAGACCCTTTCCCACGCTGCACTTTCCAACCTTTTTGCTCTCACAGCCACGTCCGCAAATCATCTAGCAGCACAACTTTGCAAAGAGCCAGACTCTGCCGCCAGCGTCGAACACTGGCAACACCTGGCCACAGTGACCATTAAGGAGGCTAAAAGGCACCTACAGTGGTCCTTGCGAAATGAGGTGCGTGGCCCACACAAGGCCAAGTACAAAGACCAGCTCATGGCCATTATCGCCATGTTATCATTCTCTGTAGGTCCTGTTTCGATGCTGCTCGTCAAAGCTACTGATCATGTTGCAGATACTCTACGACAAACAGCCGGACGCTCGAGCGTACATGATCGATGCTGAGCGGCTGTTGCGTCTCCGTGGTCTAGCCAAACGAAATATATCTCGCAAAGCCAGATTGTTGCATCACGTGTATACCTGGGCAAGAATCGTCGACGAGAGTACGTATGTTTTACGCAGCTATGATAACCTCGACCTGGAGACCGTTTTGCCCCGACGCTTCAAGGCATCCACAGCGACCGATCAAGCCATAGCCGAGCCCAGACCCAGTCATAATCCGCGGTTGGATGATTTTTTGCGGCTAGAACATAATGCCCATGATCTTGACAGGGAGCCCGAAGGCCCCAAAGAGCATGAGATCGGCCTTCATGACATTCACCTGGAGGACACACGCGAATTTTCCGAAGAACTGTTTGCGCAACTATACGGAGTTTCCGAGACCTGGTTGAGTCTCGTCTCTCGCACAACACGATTGGCCAATATCATGGATGCCGTGAGCGTGGTTAAAAAACGACAGGAGTTTGTACATTTGGAGTGGTTGGAAACACAAAAACACCGGCTTGAAAATATGGTTTGCTCCTTTGCATCGACGGGCCGACAGAATGGGCAAAACACGGCTCCCCATCCTCGGGATCACATGGTCCGCGCTCTGAATTCGGCCCTCGTGATCTTCTTCTATCGGCGCATCCGGAATGTTAACCCGTGGATCCTCCAGGAGCACGTCAAAAACGTCACACAAGCCTTAAAGGACTTTGACGCAGCTTGTCAAAGCTCCAACATTGATGCGCCGGGCTCGCCTTGGCCAGCTTTCATGGCGGGCTGCGAGGCACTGTCACAGGAGCAGCGGATTTACTTTTCCGACTGGTTCGATAGATCAATCTCCACCACGGGGTTCCCCAGGCTTGTGAAAGCCAAATACTGTATGACTGAAGTGTGGAAGCTCCAAGATGCCTCCATACAAAGCAGGCAACGAAAAGGCATGAATCAAATCAACTCTTGGGTTGAAGTGTCTAAACAAGAAAATCTACATATGCTTCTATCATGACTATCAAAACAAATGGGTATTTATCAACATAAATGGGTATTGTTTGCCCACATTACTCCACGAGCCTCCATCCGGCATTCTGAAGTAGCTGAGCCAGCTCAGCCTTTGGTTCTCCTTCCAGCAGCTGAACGGCTTGCGAACACCCCCAGTGACCCAGCCACGGAGCTCCATGCCGGTCTTGACTGCAAAGGAATAGTTATGTTCCTTGAGGTATTTGCAGATCCAGTAGATGTTCTTCCACAATTCTCAGCCTGCCGGGACATCGCCTTTAACAGCAAGAGTGTTCCAGAGTTGGGCTGACCACTCTGGAAGAATGTTCGAGGCTCCCCAATCGGAACCTTTGCAGCCATTCACAATGCCATAGAAGTCAACTTATCGGCACCATTCAGCGCGGTGATCTGGTCGTGCAAACTGAAAACGAGCTCGGTAAACGGTACCACATCGCCTGACGAGTCTTTCAAGTACTTGACGCCGACTGAAGAGAGGCTGGCAATTTGTGGAGGAGTGAGTTTCAGGCCGCTTGCAGATGGGATATTATAGTAGATGTCCAATCCAGAAGCTATTGGATCTCAGACATGAGTTCCTTGCATTGCTCGTAGTTGACAGGGTCGTAAATCGGGGGAACCACCATCAGTGCTGCGGCGCCGGCCTTTGCAGCGTGCTCAGCAAGCTCAATGGCGTCCTGTGTCGAAGTTGCACCAGTCCCAGCAACCACTGGTCCTCGGCCGGCAGCATTCTGCACGCAAAGCTCGATCAGTTGTTTGCGCTCTGCGATGGTCATAGCTGTGAATTCGCCGGTGGTTCCTACCGGGACCAGCCCATGGTTGCCAGCGTCAAAAATGCTGTCGATGTCTGCCTAAACCCTAATGCCTACAGTTGTTGTTTGTCAATAGACTTCTGGTCATCTGTCCAAGCGGTTACCAACGCCACGAGCACACCCTTGAGTTCGACCATGTGGAAATGTTCGCTGGCTGAGGTGTACCCGGGGGACAGTTGAGATTGCAGTTCTCTTCTTTGCCTTGACGTGATTGTCCTACTCGTCTTAAGTGATCCCATGTTGAGCTTTCGGTGCCGTTGATTTGTCTTATACGGGCTAAGTCTGGAGCCCATGTAGCCGACCACATGTGACAATGGAAAGCCTTTCCAAGTCCAGGACCCTGTTTAAATCTCTTCCATTTTGGGTCATTCGCTTATCCGCGCGGCGATCGGCTCCGGTCCGTCTCCGCACCGGGGCTGTCAACCTGCTGGTAATGGGCAACCCCACAGAAGAGCTGTTGCTTCTAGACTCGACATGCCACCCCAGATCCGGCAGGTCAACCCGGTCCAGCCAAAGGACCGGCAATTCGGGGCAGATAAGGCAGGGGCTGGCCGTCGGGGGGCTAGAATATGTCGTGATAAATTATACTTTACAAGTTCTTGTGTGCCACTTCAACCTGTTCGACTGACTCTTTCTCTTACCTCGAAGACCAATAGACGTGCCTTTTGTTGTTGGAACTTGTCGATCACAATGGCGAACAGACCACCCTCATTGGATCCCCTCGTGTTCTCTATTCAAGATCTCGAGAAACAAGCAGAGAAGAAACTGCAGAAGTCGTATCGAGGTAAGAGGCAACTTGGAATGAATTGTTGGAATTGAAACTTATCGCTGTTGCATAGACTACTACAATGAGGGTGCAATGGATTTGATCTCGTGAGTACTGTCAAAGCTTGGTGAAACTGGTCTTCATACTCATCAAGTCCAGCCTTCGGGACAATGTTGCGGCCTACGACAGATATAGGATTTTGCCACGGAGTTTGCGCAATGTCAAGGACATCGACACATCAACGACACTGTTTGGCCACAAGGTATGGTGTTCGAATGCATGGGTGACCATCGCAAATTAACGTAGGACAGGTCTCATTTCCACTTGCATTGAGTCCTTCAGCCATGCATAAGCTTGCTCACCCTGATGGTGAAAAAGCGACGTCGGGGGCGGCGGCAGCTATGAACATTGGCATGTGCTTGTCATCGTACTCTACCACTTCCTTGGAAGAAGTGGCGGCCCAGGGCAAGGGCAACCCCTACATGATGCAGATGTGTGTCGTCAAGGATCGGAGTTTGACGAAGCAACTCCTTGACAGAGCCGCCGGTTTGAAGTCCCGCCCGTGCATACAAATCTGGAGAGTATACTAACCACTGAAATCGACAGCTGCTGGATTCAAAGCCTTGTTTCTGTCGGTCGATGTGCCAGTGCTTGGACGGCGCTTGAATGAGTACCGCAACGATTTCACCCTTCCGGACGATTTGGGTTTCCCCAACATCCTTTCCAACGGGGCGGCGGAATTTTCGCATGGGGAGAATTCGCATGATTACGGTAAGTGGCACTGGATCCGCCAAACATAGGGCGTGCATACTGACCCTATTCCCACCATCCAGATCCTAGCTTGGAATGGGATGAGATCATCCCCTGGTTAAGACAGAACACCAAAATGGAGATCTGGCTGAAAGGAAGTATGTATCCCCTCTCCGTGCTATGTCAGAGCTTCGATTGACCCAAGTCTAGTCTTGAACCCGTCTGATGTTCTGCTTGCCATCGAACATGGCGTTGATGGTGTGATCATTTCCAACCATGGTGGACGACAGTTGGACGGTGTTCCAGCGACCCTGGATGCCCTCCGGGAATGCGCGCGAGTCGCACAAGGACGGATCAAGATCGCCGTGGACGGTGGCATCCGCCGCGGGTCTGACATTTTCAAAGCACTGGCCTTGGGAGCACAGCACTGTTTTATCGGTCGCACGGTGATTTGGGGTCTTGCGGTAGGCGTCAAATCTTCCCACACAAGTAGTTGTCTGAAGCTGACCATCCCAGTACAATGGACAAGCGGGTGTCGAACTGGCCATCAAACTGCTCCTGGAAGAGTTCAGGACCACAATGGCTCTAGCTGGGTAAGAGATGAACCTTACTGTCTTTGGGATCGCTTATATAACCGCTGCTAGGTGCCGGAACCTGAACGAGATCACACCTGAACACATCACCTATCTTTCGCCAACTGGAAGATTGGCGAAACTATAGACCCTGCTACGAAAACTTGGGCAACGGGATTATAGACAAGCATGGCACTGCGGGTTTTTCTAGGTCATTTCACGGTGTTACTTGCCATTCGTTGTCATATAAAGCGGACCGGCGCAACCTCATGTTTGTTATTGGTCTAATTTGCCGGGTAGCTTCTTGCATATTCCTCGAAGTCGGTAGCCCTTTGCGTCCATACAATGTCCGTTATTTACCTGCGCCAATAGTACAAGCTTTTGCCCCTGGTCGATTCTTTCGGAGATCTACTGCCCGGCAGATCGAGTGTGATATATTCGTTACCAGCATATACCCCTGACATCGCAAATGTTCATATCTGATACTAGTATATGCAAGCCACACGTTATCAGCCTAGTTCACTGGCAGATACGTCAAGTCGTGTGCCTGATAAGCATATGAGCTTACGAAAACTGTGAGATATGTGCCACCAAAATAAACTTGGCCAGAATGATGCCCAGGTCCTTCGTCGTGGCAATGTACAGTTGTACCGAGAGATCCAGTCTGCAGAGGTGGGCAAAAGATAAGGATAGGCTTTCCGGATCGTCGCCACTGATTAGGAGCAAGGGCCGAATTGTTGCCGAGTCAAGACTGGAAGGGTCTCTGGGGGGGCTAGGGGGGCTCTCGTAAGAGGAAAGGCTTTCCGTCCTCTCCACCCTGCTCAGCCATTGGCTTTGTCAACGATAACAACTCCACACACGTCGTTGGACACCTCGACACAACAAAACTGGCCTCTTATCTACGTAAAGCGCATAGCATAAGAGATCTGTAAAGACTCCGCTGCTACACGATAGATTTCACACATGGTCTGTTGGAAGAGATTGAACTTGTACACCTGTAACCATGGCGTCGCTATTCCAAGACTTGACCACTCCTAATGGACTCAAATACCAACAACCACTGGGTCTCTTTATCAACAATGAGTTCGTCCAAGGCTCATCTGGGGAGAAAATCACTTCGGTCGACCCTGCGTAAGTCATCCCACTGAATCCTCGGCGTCAGATTCTGATTGTATATCAGGACAGAAGAACCCATAGCTAGCGTGGAAGCAGCTTCGGCCCAAGATGTGGACAAAGCCGTCCAAGCTGCGCGGAAAGCGCTGAAACATCCATCTTGGAAGCTTCTATCAGGCACAGACCGTGGCAGACTGATGGCCAAGCTATCTGACTTGATCGAGGAGAAGAAAGAACTCTTCGCGGCCATTGATGCTTGGGATAACGGTCAGTAACCTTCGGTAAAGGGTTTTGAAAGTACTTCCCATTGACGAGTGACAAAGGCAAGCCCTATTCTCAGGCATTGAATGAGGATCTTCCAGAAGCAATCAACACTATTAGGTATTATTCAGGTTGGTGTGATAAAGTGCACGGCCAAACAATTCCTACAACACCGGAAAAGTTCGCCTACACCATCCGACAGCCGATTGGTGTTGTAGGACAGATTATCCCATGGAATTATCCTCTGTCGATGGCAGCCTGGAAACTTGGACCTGCTCTGGCTTGTGGAAACACCGTCGTTCTCAAAGCTGCCGAGCAAACGCCGTTAAGCATTCTTGTGCTCGGTCAGCTTGTCAAAGAGGCCGGCTTCCCACCTGGAGTGGTGAACTTCATCAACGGCTATGGAAGAGAGGCCGGCAGTGCGTTAGTTGAACATCCTCTGGTTGACAAAGTCGCCTTTACGGGATCAACAATCACAGCCAGAAGTATCATGGCCTCGGCAGCAAAGAGCCTGAAGAACATTACCTTGGAGACTGGTGGAAAGTCTCCTTTATTGGTCTTTGACGACGCAGATTTGGATCAAGCCGTGAAGTGGGCTCATTACGGTATTATGTCCAACCAAGGCCAGATTTGCACAGCGACATCACGTATCCTAGTGCAGCGGGGCATCTACGATACATTCATCGCCAAGTACAAGGAAGCTGTTGAGAAGTTGTCCAAGGTGGGAAATCAATGGGACGAAGCGACTTTCCAGGGACCGCAAGTGTCGAAAGCACAGTACGACCGAATCCTGTCCTACGTCAATGTTGGCAAGGAAGAGGGAGCAACTCTGCTCATGGGAGGCACCGGATGTCCTATCAACGACAAGGGCTATTTCGTTAAGCCCACCGTGTTTACAGATGTAAAGGATTCCATGCGGATCTATCAAGAAGAAGTATTCGGTCCTTTTGCTGTCATTTCGACCTTTGATGACGAAGAGGAAGCAATCTCGAGGGCCAACAACAGCACTTACGGGCTCGGTTCTGCCATTTTCACGAACGATCTCCGGAGAGCACACCGAGTGGCTGCCGAGATCGAGGCTGGCATGGTGTGGATCAACAGCAGCCAAGATTGTGACTTCAGAGTGCCCTTTGGGGGCGTCAAGCAGAGTGGTATCGGACGAGAACTTGGAGAGGCCGGGTTGGAGGCTTATTCCCAGATCAAAGCCATCCATGTAAACATGGGCAACAACCTCTAGGCTCTGAATATTATGTATGTAGCCTAAAGGTTTGATGCATTGTCGTATGTTCTTACCCAGGTGGATCGTCTAGCGATGACTGCGTCATGGAGCCTTGTTCCCGGGGATTCGGGGAGGATTCTGCGGGTCGGTGTTCCGCTCCGAGGGTCGCCAGAGGAAGTACCTACCTTTTCTTGAAAGATATCTCTAACAGTGCCCACGGCCCACAAAGTCACCTGGCCAAGGCTTTCCAATCCACATTGACATACATCTTCGGTTAGTGCTGGGGCTGTCTGCTTCTCTCACCAGAAGGTCGAGCGTGACCCTGGATCGTCAACCGCTGTAGAATTTTTTTATTCTCATCAACGATTGTAAGTAAACAGGAAGGCTGTTCCGACTATGGACGACTGCGATCGACCGCTCCGACCATCCACGGGGATTGAGGCGCTATTTGTTCCACAGTCTGGGGTCGCCTCGACCCAGCGCCTCGTGATAAGAACTTTGCCTTCGGTCATAGCACCGGGACCTACGGAGCCGCACGCCATCTGAAAAAGGGGGAAGGCTGTTCCTTCTATCCAGCTGGAGGAGATAAATGGGTCCAGCTCTCTCAGCCTCTATTTGATATCCATTGTGGTTTGTTCTTGTTATACCATTTGGATCATTCCACCCTTTCCATGATTCCTCCCTCTGTCCCTTTCAGTTCAATCTTTCTAAGAGCCGCAGCACGGTATGGATTATACCCCGAAGGAAAAAGACATGACTGCGGAGTCTGCGGTAGACATTGAGCCAGGGCTTCAACCCGTCAACACGGCGCAGACGGTACAGATTGGATATGACAATGACCTGGCTGCAATCCCAACCACCCAGCGTGGGTTGAAATCTCGACATGCTCAGATGATAGCTCTTGGTGGCACCATCGGTACAGGATTGTTTGTTGGGTCAGGCCAAGCACTCCTGATCGGAGGCCCGTTGTTTTTCGTTCTCGGCTACTGCATTATCACCATTTTGGTATACGGGATTGTGAGCTGCCATGATCCTCAGGACAGCCTGCAGGTTACTGATTTATTCCTCTCTCCAGGTCACCGCAACAACGGAAATGAGCTCCTACCTTCCAGTCGTGGGATCTTCAATGGCATACTACGGCAACCGATTCTACTCTCGCAGCATTGGGGTCGCACTTGGCTGGCTCTACTTCTATGTGTTCGCAATCTCGGTACCCGCAGAGATTACCGCAGCCAGTATCGTGGTGGAGTATTGGCACCCTGATGTACACATTGCGGTCTGGATTACCATCTTCATGGTTGTTATCATCGGACTGAATTGTTTTCCTGTGAAATACTACGGGGAAACGGAGTTCTGGTTCGCCTCCCTGAAAGTCTTTGGTATTATAGGCCTCCTGATCATGGCCGTTGTGCTGATCTTCGGTGGTGGTCCGAATCATCAAAGACTCGGCTTCCACTATTGGAAGGACCCGGGTCTTGTCAACGAGTACCTGGTGACTGGATCTACGGGTCGGCTCTGTGCTTTCGTGGGAACAACAACATTCTCAGTTTTTGCTTTTGCTTTTGCTCCAGAGCTGCTCGTTGTGACAGGCGGTGAGATGCAATCTCCACGGAGGAATCTGCCGCGAGCCGGAAAGCGTTACTTCTGGCGTCTCATCACATTTTACGTTTTGGGCTCTTTGGCCATCAGCATGATCATCTCCAGTGACGACGACCGGCTCCTCAGCGGTGGCAAGGGCGCAGGTGCCTCTCCTTGGGCCATCGCAGCGAAGAACGCCGGCATCAACGGGCTTGATTCCGTCATTAACGCAGTTATCCTGACCTCGGCGTGGTCGGCTGGAAACTCCTACCTCTTTCTCGCCAGCCGTGCTCTCTTCTCGATGGCACAGAGTGGCAATGCACCAAAAGTCTTCCTCAAATGCACGTCATCCGGCATTCCTTACGTTGCAACGGCGACTTGCGCTGTCTTCTGTCTTCTCGCATACATGAATGTTTCTTCTTCCAGCTCCACAGTCTTCAACTGGTTTGTCAATCTCATCAACATGGGTGCCTACAACAGCTGGATTATGATCTGCATCGTCTATCTGCGCTTCCGCAAGGTCACCGCTGCTCAGAAGATCACCGACCTTCCCTACCGATCCCGCCTACAACCGATCATGTCCTATGTCAGTGGCAGCGTCCTTACACTATTGCTCATCTTGGGTGGATTCAAAAATTTTGTCAATGGGAATTGGAACACGTCAAACTTCATCACCAGCTACGTTGGAATTCCAATCTTCTTGGCTTTCTGGCTCGGCCACAAATTTCTTCGTGCCAGGAATGAGCCCTGGGCGATCCCGTTAGAGGAAGTCGATATGCATTCCGGACTGGACGAAGTCATTGCTCGAGAAGGGCCGCCTCGAGGGCGAGAGACCTGGCTTGATAAATTCAAGGCCCTGTGGGAATAAAAGTATACTGGGGTTTACGAAATACTAGATTTAGAGCCATTTGTGAGCAAGGCGGTCCTTTTGTCAATAGAATCACGTCAGTGTACATAGATGATAGACCGGCTGAATGGGATAGCTGCATAGAGTTGGAAGAGGCCTTTTAGTTTCTCTTGATCGTCGATACCCAACTGCTATGCCAAATCATAAAATTGTAACCTTGTGAGAAATGTTGCGTGACTATTAGCAGGGAGCCACTTTTTACACTACTAGACTTGGGTACAGTTAGCTCCAATCCGTGTGGACACCAGCCGCTGTCTGAATGTGACGAATCAATTTATTCCATGTGCTCTCTCACCTAGCAGGCTACCTATATACTCTGTCTTCTACTAGCAACTTTATGCTATTGTGAGTAACTGCTTCAACCTTCAACTTCTCGAGCTGCAGCTAAAACCTCCATTATAGAGCAAGACAGCAAAGATAACAGCAGCCCACTTCTGAGTTCCGACTGCCAGGGACATCAAACTTTTCGTGGATTTGATTGCAGCAAAAATCCTTCAAGAGTCTCTCGAGTCCTCTCGGCCACACGGTGATGTCTATTCTCTTCCCATTTCTTGCCACCCGCCCCATACTGATTGCTCAGATGGCCCAAAAAGAAGTCGTGGTTCTTTGTACACTGGGGGAATGCATTCTTGAAAGTGTCGTAGATATCTTGAATTTGTAGCTCCTCTTTGGCGTTCGTGATCTTCTGCTCAAACAGATTGAGATACTTGTGCATATGGGCGAGATCTTTCTCTTTGTCAAATTCCTGCCCCGCCTGGATATGTCCGGTGATGATCTTGACAGGGTTGAGTCCCTCGATCAGTTGTAGGGTCAACCTCCAAGCATGCAAGATCGCCGGAGTCTCGATCTCTTCCACCCATGCATGATACGAGTGAGCATACATGGCGTCACCCGTTATGACCACTCTTTCCCGCGGTAACCAGAACAAGGTGTGATCCACAGAGTCACCTTGCACTGGTCCGAGAAGGATCACTGGACGATCCTCATTTCCAGGCAGTAGGAAAAAGGAGTAGTTGTAGACTTCAGGTCGTTTTGGATTGCGTGGTACAACATCTCCAAAGATGGAAGGCCAGAATTCGACCTTTTCGTCATATTCGCGGTCGATTGCCTCCCGCACATACGAATGTGCGTAGAACTTGGCCAGCGGCCATTCATCAAGGATTGGGTTTGCGGAGAAATAGTGGTCCGGATGGTGGTGGGTTGCAAAAACAGCCACCACCGGCTTCGAAGTTTTGGCCTTTGTAAATTCGACGACGGCCTTGGAGTCTGGAATTAGCAGAGGAGGGTCAATGATGACGGAAGCTTCTTTTCCGACTATCAAGCTGGTCACTGACTCGAGACCTTTCTCCGAGCTGACCTTGGTGTAAAGCTCTAGTGGTGCTGATTCGGTGGCCATTTTGGAGGGGAGAGAATTTGCTGTTGCCTCAACCAGGGCCCAGACTGTCGATATGGGCAAAGTATATAAACCCCTCTACCAGCGGGGATTACCTCTTGCGGAACGGTTCGGCAGATACATTGTTGGTGTAAGGCCATCCATGTGGAGCTCCATCAGACCCGTGGACGATCCCCCACATGAGTCTCCACAGGCTGGGGGCTGGAGAGGCGGTGTATTACCCGACAAAGGTATGGTATTCTTTCGATTCGGATCCTCAATTGCGACAGCAGTGTATCAGTCCTAGTTTTTAACATATAATTGGTAGTCTGCCTGTTGGGGATTTTCAGCAGACGGAATTTTACATCCTATCTGTCCTTCCCAACTGTTAGGCATAGAGAAAAGATGGCTAGATTTGAGCCCAATCACTCTTCTCTGGACTATAACACACTCAAAGACGCTGTCGTGGTCGTGTCCGGTGGTGCTTCGGGCATTGGTGCTGCGATAGTCCGATTACTACATGGGCATGGTGCGAAGATTGTTTTTGGAGATCTCGACACCGCCAAAGCAGAAGCGGTGGTTGCATCTACCTCGCCATCTTCCGTCCACTTCGTGATGACAGACGTTACATCCTACACCGACATTGTCGATCTTTTCAGGTTTGCATTGTCGAAGTACGGGCGTGTGGACCACGCTATTGCAAATGCCGGTCTCATTGAGCAGCCCGGTTGGTTTGACCCCCGGCTTGGTATCGAGGGTGTGGCGCACAAACCGACCACCAAGACATCCGAGGTGAATTTCAATGGTGTCCTATACTTTGCAAATATTGCATGCACATATCTGGCGCATAAGAATCAGGCCGCGGAGAAGAACAGCAAATCCTTGACTCTCCTGAGCAGTGTGGCCGGGTTCAAAGAGACCCCTGGCTTGTTCGTGTATCAGGGCAGCAAGCATGCAGTGATGGGTCTGCTGAGGGCTCTAAGACTGTACGTTCCAGAAGCATACCCAGGTATTCGCATCAATGCCGTGCTACCAAGCATGTAAGTAGCTACCACGGACTCTTTTGTTCTTATTTCTCGAGCCAGCTCTGGCTAACTTTCGGTACCTTCAGGACTTTGACTGGAATGGTCGAAGGCATCAAAGATGGCTGGATGAGTGCTGACTTGCCAGTTAACAAACCAGAAGATGTTGCAACAGCGCTGGTCGGGCTTTGCGTTGCAGGACCAGGGACAGACCCCATCTGGTATGATGAAGAAGAGGCGGAAGGTGTCAAGAAGATGAGCAGCGCTGGCGGCATGGACTGGGACCACCCGTTGGAAACAGGCGTTAATGGCCGGGGTATTTTCATCATGGGTGGAAACTGCTATGACATTGAAGAAGGACTGGATAGAACTGAGGAGCTTTGGCTGGGGAAGAAGGTCAGTGGGTGGTTGCAAAAGGGCTAGCAAAACCTGGGAAATGGCACCCATTGGCTGAAAGAGAAGTGAATGACTTTCCAGACCGAAATGTAACAGTTTGAGATTGTCGATCCGTATTTTCATTCTGGATTGAAGTTGTCTAGTCTGGATAACAGTGGTCAAGGTCGAAAAGTGGTGTCCAAGAGCCTGTGGGTATTGGTGCCAAATTCCGGAAGATCAACGCGTACCGAAAAGATGCAAAGTATCATGGTGAGCAACATCTGTGATAGGCACTCAGTATATCAAAGTTCAGGAAAACCAAACTCTCACACCATCTTGTGGCAACGACTGCAACAAGCCACAGTATCCTTCCAGGCAACCGTTCTATTTGTGGGTTTCCTTGACCTTTTGTTATTTAAGTCAGTTCGTCAACTGTTTAATTGTGCAAACCATCTCTTCGTTGCAAAAGTCTTGCGTCCACCTTCACCTTCGACATTCCAAAACATACTTTCCCGGTGAGAGCACCTCAATAATACACTCGAAACTTCAATCTCAGACTTCTCAATCGGCTCTCCAAATTTCACAATGAGATCTGGCCTCTGAGCCTCTCAACTATACGCTCCAAAGTTCAAACCGGGATCCGCCCTCCTCACGACTATTCGCTTCAAACTCAAACCGAGATCCCATCTTTGAACCTCTCAATCATACTCTCCACTGCAATCCAAGATTCAGTTTTTGAAGCTCTCAATAATGCGCTCCAAACATCAATCTGAGGTCCGATCTCTCATTTTTTGGCTTCATCCTTGATGCTTAGCCTTTCACTCTCACCACTCTCGAGGATCTTATCATCAAAACTGCACTGAGCACCAGTTCTAAGACCAGATTTATCTAAAATGGCAGCCACAATCCCAACTAGGCTGCTTATTCTTTCTGATACACACGGCAAAGACTTTGACTTGGATGATCGACCTAACCAGCATGCAGACGTGGTATTACATTGCGGTGATCTCACTGATGGCTCAAAGCTGGAGGAGTTCAGATCCACGATTAAAATGCTCAAGAATATCAACGTACCACTTAAATTGGTCATCGCTGGGAACCACGACTTCACCATGGATATTCCTGCTTTCAAAGCCAAGCTTGCTGAGGTAGTAACGCCCTTAGAGCCCAGTCTTGTGGCGCGGGAGTACGGAACCTTCGGGCAAGCCAGACAACTATTCGACGATGCAAGAAAAGAAGGTATCGTGTTTTTGGAAGAGGGAACCCATCACTTCACGCTTGATAGTGGAGCTCGTCTCAAGGTCTATGCTAGCCCATATACTCCATCTATGGGCGCATGGGGCTTTCAATACCGCCCAAATAAAGGCCGCCAGTTTCACATCGAAGAAAAAACCGACATCGTTATGACTCACGGCCCGCCAAGAGGAGTTATGGACTTCACTTACAGGGGTGAAAGGGCAGGCTGCCCTCATCTCTTCGCCAGCATTGCCCAGGCGCGGCCACGGATTCATTGCTTTGGTCATGTTCACGAGGGATGGGGCGCAAAGGTGGTTACTTGGAAGGACAGTGGGTTCGATGAGCCGTCTCACTTTACAGCCATCGACAACGAAAACTCTCCTGTCATCGAGAAGTTGGCAACTCTGAGACCAAATTCATTCGATTCAGAAGGGACGGCAGTGGAAAAGCGTCAGAAATTGGAAAAGTTGAGACTGAACAAGTGTGCTACCACAAGCCACTGCAAACAAGACAAGTATCCGCTCCAGGAGGGCAGGGAGACATTATTTGTGAATGCATCAATAATGGGAGGCGAAGAATTTTCGCAGAGGCCCTGGGTAGTGGATATTGAACTTGAAATCATAGATTAGTTCTAAGGTTATGCAGGATAACTACCGCTCAAGCGTGGATAGTACAAATGATATGAGCCGAAAGCGTTTCTTAATGCGGAGCAGGCAGGACAATCATAGACTACCAAAAATTCGGGGAGATCACCAGAGACAAGCTACAAGCCAAGATGAAAAATTGCGAAGTGTGGACGCGAACAAGATACTGCGCCTCTGGAAGCGGAGCGTGGGAAAGTTTAGCAACTGTTGTAGTACAATATCAGCAAAGAAAGCTTCAAAAACAGAGTGACTAGGTGTGGCTACTGCTACAGATACTGTTTACCTAGGTAGATTTCATAACTAGGCGACTGACCGTGTCGGATCTCTGCCATATGTATAAAAACAGTAGTTAGGACAGAACGGGACATCTACCGCCTTTCCTCCGGAGTCTACTGGGAAGTTGTGATACTGGAGAGCGAGAGTGGGTGAGAGAGGAAAGCTCAGGGCACCGCATCAGCGATTCTCTGCAGTGCAATTTCTCTGCTGCGTGTCGAGTAATTTGCCCAACCACCGGAGAAAAAAAGCTGAACCGAGCCATAGAGTCCCGGTGGCACTCATATTGTTGCCAAAACCCGATTTGTGCCGATGAATATGAGTGAGGCGGCTGAGATGATTAAGCTGGAATGCGGCCTGAAGGCTGCACGCATCCAGGATCGATAAGCAGAAAACCCGGGTCTCAATATATTACTTGCTGGTCTAGTCGGAACCTGCTGTATAAGTCATGGAACATAGTATTGTTTGCGGGCCATCCGAAGCAGCTCTAGGGAGGGTCGCGGTTAATGCGTTTGATTTCCAGCTTCTAAGTAGACGCCCTATCTGATCCTCCACCCGAGCTCATCACTGACTGTGCCCATGGGTCGGATTATGTAGAGATTTGAAGGTCACGAGAGGCAGCCAATGACCTTATCCTCAGTCGACGAAAACGCCGCCACAAACAAGCACCACAGTGACATCGGAACAGCGTTTCCGCTATTCGTCGTCGTTGATGTCGACAACCGTCCTCTTCCACTTACGAGCGGGGACACGCCGTTTGAACAAAATGTCAATCTCGCGGTAAGATCGGTGCTTCATCTCTGGAATCCAGATCCAAGCCATGACTGTGCAGACAAACGCAGTGCCGGCCCAGACGTAACCGCACTTGCCACCAAGGTTTGCCTGGTCGGGGTTGAGCATGTAGCTGGCCAGGAAAATACAAGGAATGTTGACTGCATAGTAGGCACCACGTCCGACACCAGTTGTCAATGGCCTCAGACGGATAGAAGACGTCTCTCCGATGATGACCCACGAGGCAGGGGCGGGCCCCAAGCAGAAAAGGACGGAGACGATCAGGCCAAGTGATGCTTGGGCCTGGGTAGCCGCAGTACCACCGCCCACTGAAGCTGCAATACCAAGGGCGACCAAAAACGCGCAGTTGATGAAAGAACCCCAGACATAGATGGTGCGTCGGCCTAGGTAAGTTGTGAGGATCCAGGAGAGCATAACCATGATCCACTGGAGGGCGGAAGTAATGAGACCGAGGGCGAATGCAGTATTGTCGCTCATGCCGGCACCTGCGCTTGCGTTAGTCTTTCAAGAGCTTGTAAAAAGATCGAGAGAACTCACGCTGGAAAAAGTAGACTGCCTGATTAGCGATCAAATTACCGGTCAGATTCTGAGCGGCATACACACCACACACAATGAGTGTGCGGTAGCGGTCGGTCCCTTTCCACAGTTCGATAAGATTGGGCTTCTTCTCGGTCTTTTCAAGCTCAATTGTGCGACGCATCATTGCGACTGAGTCAGCGGGATTATCAGTTGCGCTGGAACGTCCGAGGCGTTTGACGGACTTCTCTGCCTCTTCGAGACGGCCCTTTCGCACCAGCCACCAGGGCGATTCAGGTGCTAGGAAGAGGAGGATGGCAAGGGGAGTAGGGAACATCCATTGGAGAGCGATGGGAACTCTGGTGTTGCTGTTAGCACGGTGCTTCTCTGTCAGAGCCGCAGGAGTGCACGAACCTGTACGACTTGTCGCTGTCCATAGATTGGTAGTGATAGGTGATGCCACCGACAATAATCGATCCAATGGCCCAGAACATCTGCAACATCTGTGTTGCAGGAGCTCTCAATCTCAGTGGCACGATCTCACTGCAGTAGGCGGGTGCATTGGCGATAAAGATGCCCCACGGAATGCCTTCCAGAAGCTGGGACAGTAGCAACACTCCCAGAGAATCACCAAAATAGAAAACAAAGATGAAGGCGTTCAAGGCCATGAGGCCACCAATCGTTGCCCACCGGTATCCGATCCAACTTGTTATAGGACCTGCCAGGAAGACACCAATGAAGGCACCAACTGGTCCGCCACACTGGAATGCTGACTGCCAGGGAGCTGTAATGAACCATTTGTGTTGTTCGGCGTTGTACTTCCCGTAATTCTCGGCGAACTTGGCTGTGGCTATGAAGTTTCCCATCAGGAAGACGCAGTATGACTCCATGATCTGTTGACGGTCAGAAAAATGACCTGTCAACTGTGGCAGAGACTTACAATGGTGGATGACATGACGAATGCCCACCAGCTGGCCGCAGGGTAGGCTCGAACAGCCTCAAGCACGCTCATCCGGTGTTCGATGTTCTCTGCCTCGATTGCACCCGCCCTGTTGTAGTCCACCTTCTCGACAACATCTTGAACGGGGGCGACCTTGGCATTCTGCGCCTCGATCTCCGAAAAGGTCGGCTTTTCTGAGCCGATGTTACTCATGGCGGCGGTCTTGCTGAGAAAGTGTGAGGGACAATGGGAACGAGAGAAGAACCTGGTTGTCTGGGACTGCCAAACATTTTATCCCTGAAGACACGCTCTCGGTGGACATCTGATCTTCGCCGGATTGTGAGCGAAGCTTGGATTGCCCACCGGACCCAGACCTTGACCTCCACTACCCCAGCTTCTCCGCGTTACTCCATTCTGGGCATTTGTCCGGCGGCAACGTCGCATTCGCTTCAAGTTCACCCCGGCCGAAGTAACCTTATTTGCCATGCGGCACGGTGTATCTTCTCCCGAGGCTGTCAGTCTACGACGTAGCTTGAATTGTGGCGTGCTCCTGGTCAAGAAGCTTAACCTTCAAGCGACGGGACAATATGCATCGATCTTCCCTGATCGGCCACCTCGCCTGAAATGGAACGGAGTACACTCGATTGACACGGCGGGGTCCGGTTGCTTAGCGTTGCCTGGTTAGTTTCCAGTGGGCCTTTGGGTAGGAATGGTGACAGCAGGAAAGGCTGGCACCAACTTTGGATGGGGGCAAAACAGGAGTTGGCCATAGAGACAGGGACATGGGCCGTCAAAGCCGAGGCCCCAGGACCCACGTAATACAGATAGGGGTTTCGCGCGCACACCGGCTCTAGGCTGCTGCAACGCTAATTGACCTCATCATCAGTGGGCAACCGTTCAACGGTAACTTGGATTTGGATTTGGAAAGTTGCCCCTGGGACTTTCGCTTGGTGATGCTGCCGGCCGCGTGGCAGAATCGCGTGACAATTGCTTAGATGCGGACCCAGATGCTATTTGGGGGAGTCTGATATGAGCCCCGAGGCGTTCGGACCCTCGGTCTAAGTTGTTCCAGTAGCTGGCGCTATTTCCTCACAGAACCTGGAGATAACGTATCGTGCAGTGACACCATCGTTTGTCTTTCGGCTAGCCATGCTCTTCATTTGCCGCAATAATCAGGCTGGATGTGTGCGGGCCAGAATCGATCTGATACTGGGAAAGGTCATGATTGAAGTAGTTCTCATGTACGTCCACTGGTCTATCCATGAGACTTACAGGCTATACCTCCCATGTTGAAAGTTGAGGCTGCGACAGTTTTGATAAACATAAATGGCGCTGGTGCCTAGGTTGTGTATGCACACTTCTAATTACCCACCATCCTCATAAAGCAAAATCTGCTCGGAAAACCCAGGTAGTCTCCTCTTCAAGATCTCGAGCCCAGTCGCCGCTATTGGTCTAATCGACCGTCCACCAGTATTCCGGAACTCGCTGCGGAATGGGTACATCTTCAATGCCTTAACGCCATTCTCCTTTGCATCTTCCATCTCGATCAACTTCCTTTTGCGGCGGACCAGTTGAGGAGCAGGGGCCAGTAATGGCGATCGAAGTGTTGAGGATGCGCGTTGTTCTAGCTCAAGATGACGTACACTTGGACTCTCTGTCAACATGCCGCCTGGCACGATATGTTCTTTCAAGCTCTTGTAGTGTGCTGTGTCAACGGTAGCGCTAATTGGCTCAGACTCGTGGACTGCAACGTTATCTAGAGTGGTGGTGGCAGCAGACGTTGAACCGGGGCTCCCATAACTCGTGAAGGTGCTGATAGTGCTGGGAGTGAATGTCTGACCGGGCGGAAACAGAAGTGGCTCACTGTCGGTGGGGATATATGTCTTTGCGTAGATCTCAATTAGGACAGGATCTCGCACTGCCCATGATGGTGCGGTAAGCAGCGTAGCTGGCTCGTCGTCAATGTCGGACTGCGCAAGGAAAGCAGGAGCAGGAGAAGGACTTGGGACTGTAGGCAGGCTACTGCTTTCACCGGAGGTCTCTTGACTCGACACAGATAGCTGAAGCAGGAAGTTCGTTCGCGCGAGGATGGTTGGGACGAGGGCTTGGTAAGACGAATCGGACCTTCCTGGAGGCGTCACCAACGTCGTGGTGTCCAGGCATAATAGTGCCATGAAAATGACTTGTAGGGCACATTGCCAGGTGCATCAGACTGAGGAATGAATTCTCAAAGATGTTGAGGAAAATGGTTTAATTTCAAAGATCTGAATTGTTGACTTGCCCAGCTTGCTTGGACGCGCAGTTTCCGGCGCTGGAAGATTAATTGTTCCGGAACTGCGCTGCAGGGTGCCCGTGTTCTGTACTACTGCTAGCATATAAACCCTGCGTCTCAAAGGCCTCATATGGCCGAATTGCAGTCGTCGACAGCTGATCGCGATACAGCCTCTGCTACTCCAGTACAGCTCTGGCCATTCGCACGCCTTGTGTCATTGAATCGGAACGTGAGCGAAAGGTTTTGTTCCGCTGTGCAAGCGTCCTTCAAGATACCTGTCCATGGGCACGCGCAAGAAACAATGGCACGAGTCCGTGAGCAGCACCAGCGTGGTTTCCGACGCCGAAACCCAACAAGCCGTCAGCCCACATAAGCCGGTACTCTACACGGGGAGTATTTGTTTCACTTGGCCCACCCTCCTCGGCAGGGCACTTGAATTCTCGGCGATGGTGACGGCTCTTCCCGAGCCGATGTCGATATTCTCCTGACAGCTCCCCACACTACGAGATCCATCGCAGCTCGACATGCCTTGATCCACCATCGCCCACGAACTCGACGCCTCATTCTGCGGGCTAAGGGTCAGTGACAAAAAGATCGGCGGGTTATCTCGTAGTGGTTACCTCTCTTCACACCCAACTTCCTCAGCTTCTATAAGGATTCAGAGTCTCTAAGCTGGTATAATTATTCTTAAAGGTCTATATAGTACTTACATTGAATTTGGAAGATATTCGACTCCTATAACTTGAGTTTTGGTGGTTTTTGTAAGAGGTGTTTTTAGAGAATTACCCGCCAATCTTTTTGTCACTAACCCTTAGGCATACCATAGGGTCCTTACGCCCTCTCCAAGACATGCCGGCACTTCAATTGTGCCCAACAAGAGTTCAGACCGGGAAGATGTACAGTAGAGAGCAGAAGCAGACTCGGCGCTAACCTCTGGCTCGCGTCTTGTTAAGCTTGGTCTTTGTTGATCCCAATACACAATGGTCAGCAGGCGACGCTGCGGCAGCCCTTGATACCATCCTTGGACTAGGGCGGAAGCATCGATGACTGATCCCTGAGAGGACGACAAAGTGTTATGAGGATGTTGAGCCACGAAGTTAGTGGTCCATTTGGGAACAACTTCGCTGATGAATGTACAGACTCACGCTAGAATAGTACGAGGAAAACATACTGAATACCTCCGCGTTATTGCTCGATCACCGTCAGACCAGTGCAAGAGCCATGTAGTTAACGACAACTAACTTATAGAGATAAGTTCGGACAGATATTTGGCATCAGTTCGAGCCCCCAGGCCTGCCCTTCTGTTTCAACCTCTCTGCCGCCAGTTTGAAAGCAAGTGGAGTCTGCGAAAAGGGGACAGTTGATCCATCGGACTTTACGGAAGAATGTTGTGTTCCCTGTTTGATGGCATCCTTTTCATGCATATCCGTCCTTGTGTCCGATCTTGCTTCGGGATCTGGCACGGCTTGTGCTTCTGAATACGGCCAGCAATCTTTGAGAAATCGTCGCTTACCAGGTGAGGTAGAATGAGATGCCCACCTAACGTGGCTCTTTTCTGACGGAGTGCTGGGGTCTCGAGGTTCTGCGACATAATCGGCCCAAGGTATCTCGGGCAGAAGAGATTGTTTCGTAGTGTGCGCAGCAGCACGGTCCTCATGCCCCTGGCCAGCCACACGCGCTGGTGGATCCGTCGTCAATCTCTTCCTGCGGTCCGGGAGTTTATCGCTATTGCTAGAAGTCTCCTCACTTGCAGCTCCTCGCTTGACCCCTTTCTCTTCCCGTTGGGCGCCGATTTTTTTAAGATCAGTGATTATTTCCATATTGTAAGATATCCTCTCATAGTCCAGAAGCAGTGGGCCTGCTAAGCAAGACAGCGCCTTCATGGTGTGATCAACAACCATTTCGCGAAGTCTGGGCATGGCTT
Organism: Exophiala dermatitidis NIH/UT8656; assembly: GCF_000230625.1. Classification (NCBI taxonomy): domain Eukaryota; kingdom Fungi; phylum Ascomycota; class Eurotiomycetes; order Chaetothyriales; family Herpotrichiellaceae; genus Exophiala; species Exophiala dermatitidis. The sequence continues at coordinate 1,183,079 of NW_008751653.1, forward strand.
GGGAGCGTGAGGAGGAGTTGTCGTCGTCTTCTTCGTCGGTATCGGAACATTCTGATTGGGGTGAAACGTTTCCAGCGATTTCCTCGCCAGTGATGTTGTAAAAGTGACACAAATATGTGAGCTTATCAACTACGATAAAGCTATAAGCTTGCGGTAACAATATGACATGGGAATGAACGTACCTTTTTTGCGAAGGTCCCAAAATTGGTGGACGTTGCTGGGGAAATGTTTTGGGGAAGGGAATGAAAGCTGTGAGGGAGAGGAAGCACTGAAGATGGGAACTGGGAGTACTTTGTCTCTGGCCCTTGCTGCTCGGGGATTTGTAGATTGAGCCGTTGACAACCGCATGAACTGATTCATTTGGTTATGAAGCTGGTTCATTTGGTCGTGTAGCTGACTGATTTGCTCGTCGACCTTGTTGAATCGTTCGTCGACCTTGTTGAATCGTTCGTCGACCTTGTTGAATCGTTCGTCGACCTTGTTGAATCGTTCGTCGACCTCGTTGAATCGTTCGTCAACTTTGAGAAATCGTTCGTCAACTTGTCGGGATTGCTCATCAACTTTGATTTCGAGTCTCTCCAAACGCTCATCAACATTTCTGAACTCCCTCCGGATGCCATTGTCGCGCCTGTCAAGGGCAGCCTCGACAATTTGTTGAGTCGACATACTGGCAGAGACACAAGGTCCGTCGAGGCTGTGGGTGATATGGTGGTTGCAGATGTTTAGGTGTTGAGGTGGCCAGGGCGCAGTCTTGTGACGTGGCAGGTGGCGGTTCTCGGGGTACCTTCCTAAAGCCGACGGGAGCTGTCTAAACTTCAAGTTCGCTCCAGTACAATGTCTAAAGTAGAGGAAATCGAAATAGTTCATTAAGGAGATGGAAAAGCTTAAGCGATAAGAAGAGTCAAGGAGGCGGTATTGAATGAAATTTGCAAGGCAAAGAAGTTGACTTTGAAACCAAAATCCTTGTCCTCTTCTGGTCGATGTTTCAAACTGACAGTCCAGGCGCTGTGATATGAAATGTGGCAACCCCTGTTTCAGCGGGTGTTCTCTTTTTCAAGCTCTCTCACAAGATCACCAGCAGACGCAAATCCCTTGGTCCAGCATTTCTCGATGATAGAACCCAGCCATACCTCGCTTGTTGACGGAAGTGTTTCCCGTCGAGGCCAAGTCGTCGGATCACCCACTTCCTGCCAGTCTTGATAGATATCAAACGAACAATGTTGACCAGTTATGATCTCAAACATTAATGCCCCAAATTGTCCGATGTCGGTTAGAATAGAAAATCCATATTTGTCGCAGCCTTTGAGGTCCCATTCAGGTGGCATCAAAGAAGATTCAGAGAGGTCAATAAGCTTAATATTCATATTATCGTCATACACGATGTTATCCAGCCGGATATCACAGATAAGAACACGTTTTGTATGTGCGAAGGCCATGGTACGCGCCAATTGAAGGATCCAGGAGAGCTGAAGGGGCCTTTCTGGCTTGATTTCACTCAGGTGCTGCCGTAGGTCGCCATTCATCAACGGCATCTGGATTGAGGGTTCTTCGGAATCGACATTGTAACAACGGATGATCCCAGGATAGTCGCCTAGCCTTTCGTAGATAGCCTTCTCGTGCCTAAAAGACGCGACGGCCACGGCGAGCTCGTTGTAGCTGTCTTCATTGTGGTTCAATATTCTGTCATGAACAGGCACTCCATCAATTTCGAACAACTTCGATATCCGAGGAATTTTGAAAGCATATCCTCCTCGATTGACAACAATTCCTGCACCACCCACTCCAATAACCTCCTCTTTCACAATTGTGCCGTCCATATACAGGTGTTTTGCGATGTGCGATGACATGGATGGGCTGAGGACGTCTGTAGATGGGACTCGGGCTGCAGGCTGGGAGACCAGTGGTAAAAGCTTCGATCACACAATGGTTGTTTCTACCTAGATAGAGATCACTTCAGACAAAAGGCATTGTTGAATATTGCTGCTTACCATAGGTAACAATAGGCCATTGGCGCACTTTCTTGGCAATGCACCTGTCCAGGTTTCACCTACTTTTGTGCCCCTACTCGTCTACCACAACTTATGTCTCTCCTAGGTACAGTATGTTAACATCCCAGAGCTGATGCCTACTTTCACTACTAGAGCCCAGTGGGAAGGCGGGGGCCGCTAAGTGTCAATGGAGAACCTTATCAATGCTGGGATGATAGTATCTGCCGGACAACTTGGCACACATAATTGTACGGTACCCTACACATTCAAAAGTAAAGATATTCGCATCGACACCTAGCGATAATCGATTCCCACTCTTTTCGCACCATAGAGAGAAGCTTACTGGATTCAATTATCTGCCATGCCGAATCCAAAAGGTTGTGGCTGCAAAATAGAACACTAAACCAAACTCTCAAACTCCGTGCCTGTTGACTTATATCCCCAAAACCTCTCGCCGGTGTCGCTGGTTGTCAGACTTATGGATGATTTGTGTGAGTCGTGCAAATTCCCAACGCATTCCATCCGATCATCCAGCTGGATTTCTCTGCGTTGTAACCCAAGCGTACGCTGTGTCTTGTGCCCTTAGGACATCTTCCGCTGTTGAGTAGAGTTTTTGCCAGCAGCCCATCATAATCAAACCGCCTGAGATACCTTCCACCCGAGGAAATATGCCCTGCCCAAGCATGCCGATAACCCGCTCTTCGTATTGCCACTTGTCTTCCTCGGGTAAATTGTCTGATTTGTAAGGCCAGTGCCTTAGGGTTTAGGGTTTAGGGTTTAGGGTTTAGGGTTTAGGGTTTAGGGTTTAGGGTTTAGGGTTTAGGGTTTAGGGTTTAGGGTTTAGGGTTTAG